>NC_063450.1:53784194-54084194 GCF_020379485.1 Brassica napus | reverse complement strand
TGTGCTTTTGACATGAATATATGTTAGTCTCGTTAGAGATTATCAGTCTTTTTGTCTTTTTGTATTCACATTTATGTTTATTTAGCTTTCTACTTCATCTATAAAAAAAATTCAATATTTGTCAAAAACCTTTTTTGACTAAGAAAAAAGTCTTAGGGGCTTTATAGCGTAATTACATAATGTAGTTTGGAAGCTACAATGTGTTATTACCATGAATAGACTTTAGAAGCAGTAAATACATGTGTTTTAGTGTGATTTAGGGTTTGTTCGAAATGTATGCTTTTGACATGAATATATGTTAGTCTTGTTAGAGATTATCAGTCTTTTTGTCTTTTTGTATTCACATTTATGTTTATTTAGCTTTCTAAATGAATCAAAAATTCAATGTTTTTCCTATCAAAAACCTTTTGATTAAAAAAAATTCCTAGGGTTTTACGGTGTAATTACATAATGTAAAACTAGTTTGGAAGCTACAATGTGTTATTACCATGAATAGACTTTTGAAACAGTTAATACATGTGTTTTACTGTGATTTAGGGTTAGTTCGAAATGTATGCTTTTGACATAAATATATGTTAGTCTCGTTAGAGTTTATTAGTCTTTTTGTATTCACATTTATGTTTATTTAGCTTCTAATTGATCTATCAAAAAAATTAATGTATTTCCTGTCAAAAACCTTTTGATTAAAAAAAAATTCTTAGGGTTTTTACAGCGTAATTACATGATGTAAACAGTGAACACATGTGTTTTACTGTAATTTAGGGTTTGTTCGAAATGTAATGCATGTTAGGTGCTGTTCGTTTGGTTGCCGCAGGTACCGGCGGCAGCGGCAGCGTCAACATTCGGCGTCAATTCCTGTTCGTTTCGTTACCGCAGACAGCTGCGTCTGACGCCGCGTCCGAACGCCGCGTCTTGCGGCTGACGCCGATAAAACCTGCGGTCGCGACATAAAACCTGCGGCCAATAAGGTAATTTACTATTTTACCCTTACTATGTTTTAGTATTTACAAAAAACCTAAACCTAAACTTGACGCAGTCGGGGAAAGTGACGCAGCTCCATCTCTATCTCTCTCTCTCGATCTCCATTCCTAGAACCAGTGAAGATCTTGAGAGCTCTCTCCATCTCAAGCTCTCTCTCCATCTCGAGCTCCCTCCATCTCAACCTCTCTCTCCATCTCGAGCTCTCTCCATCTCGGGCTCTCTCTCCGTCACGAGCTGTATCCATCTCAGGCTCTCTGGCTCTCCCTCTGTCACGATCTGTCTCCATCTCGGGCTGTCTCTCTTCTCTGAAGAAAACCCATCTCCGATCTCATCTCCAAGCTCTCTTACCCATCTCCGATCTCATCTCGAAGCTCTCTTACCCATCTCTGATCTCATCTCCAAACTCTCTCTTCTCCGAGCTCATCTCATCTCCAAGCTCTCTCTTCTCCTTTTCTCGTTGAGGTACGTTTGATGCTAGTCAAATAGAGTTTCAACATTCTGATTATTTGAATCTCTGATGATTGTTTGATGCTCCCTAGTGAGTCTTTTTGTGATATATCTTTGGTTTCATTGTGAAAGAGGCCTAGCTGTAACTCCCTTTCTTTACCTTCATGGTTCCATTGCTGGTCTGTTCTTTTAATATAAACGATGGATTGTCTTCTGAGTGTAGCTTTTGGGGTTTCTAAATTTAAAGTGCAGGCTACAAAAACATCCTATTGTAGTTAGTACGTATTGGTTTACGAGTCTGCACTCATGGGGAAGCTTAAAGGGTTGCTTCTTAGTATTAAATTGTTTTAAAAAGTTAACATATGCCGAGTCAAGTAGAAGTTAAATTGTTTCTGTTTCCTGGAACATTGTTGGAACGTTGTTTGGTCTTATTTGGAGAAAGTAGACAGCTTGACTTGATTTTTCAATTTTTTAATAATTTGTGTGTGTTTAGGGAACACTCAACGTATGCTTCAAACTGTGGATTGTGAATGATTTTTATTTATGCTTTTCTTCCATATTTGTTTAAAATTTATAAAGTATTTATTGATCATAAGATCTTATGTGTTTTGATTCATTGATCATAAGCTCCATTTCTCTGCATTTTTTTGCAGGCTCTCTCATTTCAGGCTCCATTGATCTCAGGTTTGCTCAGACCTAGTGGAAAAGGTGACTAACAAGTGCAAATATATTTTACTACTTGTTCCAAAACGTGAACACATTGCTTATTCTCTTTTTTTTTTTTTTGCAGACTCAGATCTTCTCAAGCTCATTCTCTCAAGCTCAGACCCTCTCAAACTCACTCTCTACTGCTGTTCCTCTCACTTTTTAAGATGTCGACGTCAAAAGATGTAAGTTTCTCTCACACTAGTCTTAATGCTTGTATTGAACTGTCTTTAGGTTGTATGGAACTGTCTTTAGGCTGTATGGAACTGTCTTTAGGTCTTTTAGGTCGTATGCTTAAGGGTCTTGCTTTGGTGTGTTTTAGAATTGGAAACCTGAGGAAACTAGGTATTTTTTCCAACTCTACACGGAAGAGAGAAGAAAAGGAAATAAGGTTGGTCAGCAAATGAATAAAGTAGGAAAAAAGAACATCATGGATGCGTTTGAGCTGAGGTTTAAGAAGGGATTTTCCGATTGGAAGAGGGACGACAAGAACAAGTACGACAGCAGCAGAAAAAAATACATCAGGATTAGGATGCTGACTCAGAACAGGACAGGACTTGGGTATGATAACATGGGAAGGATCGACATGTCAGATGATTGGTGGAAAGAGCGCGAAAGGGTCAGTTTCTCATTTTCTCTTTTGTGAACTTAGCTGTTAAAATGTACTTGTGTTGAAATAATTGAGCTTATTAGAAGTTTGTGACTGATTCTATCACTGATTTTATCACTGACTTACTCTTTCTGTGTTATATAGGAGTGTCCAGGAATTAGAAAAGCCTTCTGCAAAGAAATTGATAACATGGATATGTTTGAAGCAGAATTTGGTGGTGTAGTAGTTACTGGAGCAGAAGGTTGGAGTGCTCAACATGGAGAAGCAAGCTTGAATTCGAGAGTTGGTGGAGATATTGCTGAGGATGAAGCTGATTCTCAGCCAGCAGCAGAGACAGAAACCCAGGGCCAAGCTCCTCGCCAAACTCAACCAGCAGCTCAGACTCATTCTGGAGGTTCAAGAGCAAAACGAAGGCGTAAGGAGAAAGATGTGGCTGTGGAGGCATGTGAAAAAAGGACAGCTGCTCTTGAAGTGAAGAATATGCTAGCAAAACAATTGATGGAGCGTGAACAACCATTCAGTGTTGAGACCGTATTGGAGATGTTGTATGCTCTCCCTGAAGTGAGAGAGTGGTCGCCTTTATATGAAGCATCGATTGAGCTTCTGATAGATAGTGAAGGGAGCCGAAGGGGATTCATAACGATGAAGACAGATGAAGCGAAGACTAAGTTTCTGGAGCTTAGGACCAAGATAAAACGTGATGAGTGACTAGTTAGTGGATTGGAACTAGTAGATTCATTAGTTTATGTTGAGTAGGAACTTAAGTTTGGTACTGCTTTATGTTATGAAACTTAAGTTTAGAGGTTTATGTTGATCCTTCCTTCCTCAAAGAGTCGTTTAAATATTGTTTCTTATTGGTTTTGGTCGGTTTGCAACAGATCACATGTCTTGTTTCTTATTTCTATCTTGAACATTTATTTACTTGAACTTGTGCATTGGCTGTTACTGAACTTATTTAGACTGATGATGATTTATTCAATATGGTTTTGTAGATGCTTGAAAGATGGATGTTGGAAGATGAAGATGGTGATTATGATGATGAACTTGGTTTGTTTGATGTGGCTATTACCGAGAGACTGAGTCATAGAACAGATCGAGGAGCAGGATGGCGTTATGTTCAACAACTTATGTACGAATCTGATCAGCAATGTTACGACATTCTGCGCATGAATCGAAGGACGTTTGAAGCTTTGTGCAAGATGCTAGCTCAGCGATATGGATTGGAAGAGTCTCACCATGTCTACCTTGAGGAATCTGTTGCGATGTTTCTCGAGACTGTTGGTCAAGATAAGACCAAGAGGGATATTGCTGCAAGGTATCAAAGATCATTGGATACAGTACAAAGAAAGTTTGATGAAGTCTTGAGTGCTCTTCTCAAGTTTGCAGAGGATACACTAAAACCAGAAGAAGGCGAGTTTGCAAGAGTGAGTCCTGTTTTGAGAAACGATGATCGGTATTGGCCTCAGTTCAGAGATTGTATTGGAGCACTTGATGGAACTCATATCCCGGTTCGTCCTCCAAGTCAGAATGCAGATGCATACAGAGGCAGAAAGCAAGATCCTACAATGAATGTTCTTGCTATATGTAACTTCGATATGAAGTTCATATATGCATATGTCGGTGTACCTGGTAGAGCACATGATACCAAGGTCTTGACTCATTGTGCGAGAAACGAGGCTTCTTTTCCACATCCTCCCCCCGGAAAGTATTATTTAGTTGACTCCGGATATCCGACCAGGACAGGGTATCTTGGTCCGCATCGTAATATGCGATATCATCTTAGTCAGTTTGCTACAGGAGGACCACCAGTTAGTGCAAGAGAGTTATTCAACCGAAAGCATTCAGGTCTGCGATCAGTGATTGAGAGAACATTTGGAGTATGGAAAGCAAAATGGAGGATTTTGGATCGTAAGCATCCAAAGTATGGTCTGGTCAAGTGGATTAAGTTGGTGACAGCGACGATGGCGCTACACAACTTCATACGTGATTCACATCGGGAAGATCATGATTTTGTACAGTGGCAAAATGGTGATGATGGAGAAGGAGAAGCTGATAGTGACGGTGATGAAGAAGAAGGTGATGATGATGATGATGATGAAAAAGATGATGGTGGTGGTGGTGGTGGTGGACGTATTGTATATGAGCCGACAGGTGATAGAGCGATGGAAGATTTGCGTGATAACATCACAAATGAATATGGTAGAGGTCGTTTACCGTATTAAATGTTTTAGTTGATGATTTAATTTTTTTGCTTATAACTTTGATTGTCATGTAAATGTGATATTTATTTAAGACTTGATGTAATATTTAGCTTTTGTTTATAATAAATATTTTGAATTATTATTTTGTTTCTAATTTAGCTTATGATGTATGAAAAAAAATTGTTACATTTGTATAATTTACATTTGTATAATTGACCAAAAAATTATTATCAAGTAAACATAATATTTTAATGGATGTAAATATGTTTAAACTACACTTGATTTATTTAAATACAATTTTATAAAAAATTTAAAATAAATCTGAAAAAATGAAAATAGCCGCTGCGTCTGTCAAACGAACAACCCAAAAATCTGCTTCCTGCGGCAGCGTCGGCGTCGACCTCAACTTCGTGCGTCTTCTAAACGAACAATAATCTGCGGCAGCGTCTGCGGCAGCGTCTGCGGCAGCGTCTGCGTCAGCGTCTGCGAAACGAACAACAACTGTTTTCATTGACGCTGCCGCCGCCGCCGACGCAGACGCTGCCGCTGACGCCGAAACGTGCAGCAACCAAACGAACAGGGCTTTAGTCTCGTTCATTAAAAAATTTCCTCATCGCAACAGATCCCTTTTTTTTGTATGCTTGACATGATTATATGTTGTCGTATTAAAAAAAGATTATATATTGACAGTTTATCCTTGTTGACCAAAAAATGTTTCTCTTAATGAGAAGAGTCTCATGATTTACGCCAAAGAAAAGACGATACGTTTGTTAATACACAACTTTCTCGACGTATTTAACATTTCAACTCTTCCAATCGCTGCCGTACGTGTCGGATAGGCATCATCTAAGAGAGAAAGAAACATAGCAGATTAAGATACATTTTACTGATGAACCTGAAACAAATACCAAATCTTGTTATTTATTTATTTTTTATTTTTTTTTGAACACACCAAATCTTGTTACCTAATCACATTATTTTTGACTTTTGAGCAAGGACATGGTTGCGTCATAATTAAATTGTGTGATAAAGAAACATTGAGGATGATCCTAAATCAAAATTTATAAAACCAGTAAACATTAAGGCCCAGTAAGAGGATGAACTAAAAGCCCAAAACATTTAAAATAACAAGAAGGGTTTGCGTGGGATACGATACACACGTGTCACCAATCGCAGAACGTTTTATCGCAATTAGTTTCAGTTTCAGTTTGGTTTCGAAAGAACCAAATCCAGACAAAAGTGGTTCTGTCTGAATTCATTCGCCAAGGGAAGGGAAGAGAGAGCGAGCGAGAGAGATTCGAAAGGTCAGTGTGTGAGTTTTCGCAAATAATCTAAGGATGATTGAGTTTAGTATCGGAGAGGATCAATCCGATGATTTAGTGTTTAATGATGTAATCAATCTTTATGTGTGAGAAAGAGATGTGGTTTGTGTGGTTTGCAGGAGGAGTGTGAGAGAGATAGTAAGAGAGGGAGGGGGGGGGGAGAGAAGAGAGAGGTTTCGTGAGTGTGTGTTAAGAAGGTTTCAAATCCAATCCAGATCTACCTCATCTCGTTACTCATCTGATGGAAAGGAAGCTTGTGGTAATTTGGTCTTTCTTAACTTTGGGGCATTGAGCTCAATTTTTTTAAGATATTTAGTGAGATTTGGATGATTGCTTGGTAGGTGTTGGGAATCCCGTGGGAAATTGATTCAGATGGGCTTAGGGATTACATGTCCAAATTTGGAGATTTGGAGGATTGTATCGTCATGAAGGTTTGTCATTTGACTCTCTTTTGTTTTTTCATCATCTGAACGACATGTATTTGTGTGTTTAGGATCGATCAACCGGAAGATCTCGTGGCTTTGGATATGTCACTTTTGCTTCTTCTCAAGATGCTAAGGTGAAAGAATTGCATTTTTTTTTTTCATTGGTCGCTGCATGCTTTTGCGATTGGTATAGCTGTCTTACTGTTTGAGTGCTTGTAGGACGCTCTGAAAGGTGAACACTTTTTAGGGAACAGGATCCTGGAAGTCAAAGTGGCTACCCCCAAGGTTAGTTTCATTGTTTTTTAATCTCTAACACAAGACAATTTTCTCATGCAATATTTGTTCAAGAGGGTTGTTGTGTATGTGATTATGACAGGAAGAGATGAGACAGCCTGCAAAGAAGGTGACGAGGATCTTTGTTGCTCGTATCCCTCCTTCAGTTTCTGAATCAGATTTCCGAAGGTATACTCCTATTTGCTTTACTGTGGTTTCTAATAATTGTGGAGAGAGAGTATAATCATCATTCCTTCCTTGTCTACTCTTTCTTATTCAGACATTTTGAGAAATATGGGGAAATCACAGATTTATACATGCCTAAGGTAATCTCATCTATAATGCATTATCTATCTCTGTGGCTGATTAGTGATAATAGCCAAGAGTTTGTGGTGCCTCCTGGAATTGATATCATTTTCCCATTTTAGGACCACAACTCCAAGCAACACCGAGGCATTGGGTTTATCACATTTGCTACTTCCGGTCAGTTTTTGCTTATATATATTCTTCAGAATTGGTTTTATTTACATTGTTTTGATCATCAAACTCATGAGAAAGAAGAAACCTTCTCTTTTTTTTTTTTTTTTGTGATTTCAGATTCAGTGGAGGATCTGATGGAAGACACACATGATCTGGGAGGCACAACAGTCGCTGTTGATCGAGCAACACCAAAGGAGGATGATCCTCCTCCTAGGCCACCTCCAGCTGCTAGAATGCAGCGCCCACCCGTGGCGGTTGCAGGTGGGTTTGGAGCTCCAGGTGGTTACGGAGCTTACGATGCTTACATCTCCGCTGCTACAAGATACGCAGCTCTCGGTGCTCCTACTCTGTATGACAACGCAGCCTCCTTCTATGGAAGTAAGACTTCACTTTATATACTAATTACAAACAAATGAATAATCTGAAAAAAATGAAATCTTCAATGTGACTTTAGGAGCTGAACCAACGAGGGGAATAGGAAACAAGATCTTCGTCGGACGCCTTCCTCAAGAAGCTTCCGTTGATGATCTCCGTGACTACTTCGGTAGATTCGGCCGTATCCAAGATGCTTACATTCCGAAGGTTAGTTATAAATTTAGAGAGAGAACTCTTTATGAAATATGTTTTGAACATTCTTTTCTTTTTTTTTTTGTTAATAGGATCCAAAGAGAAGTGGACATAGAGGTTTCGGATTCGTGACCTTTGCTGAAAACGGCGTTGCGGATCGTGTAGCCCGGAGGTCTCATGAAATCTGTGGGCAAGAGGTAGCGATAGATTCAGCAACGCCTCTTGATGAAGCAGGACCTATCGCTGGTGGAAGTTCAACGTTAAGTTCTTCTTCTTCTCGTCCTGAGTATTTTGGTGGCTATGGTGGAGGTCCAGTGCGTGCTTTTGGTCGAATGTATGGAGGAGCCATGAGCTTGGACGATGTGAGTACATACACTAATCTAAAGATTCTTTATATATTAACCAAATATGATTCTGATTTTCATTTGGTTGGTATACTAGTGGGGATATGGAGTGCCGAGCGCAAGACCATCAAGATCAGACTGGAGGTACCGGCCATACTAATATGCCCACCAGACAAGACATTATCATTAGCTCTTGCTTTGTCATTTGTATTAAGCTTCACTCATCAGATACATTTATCTATTTTTACTTTGTTATGGTGAACCTTCTTTGTGTTGGGATGAGTTTAAAACAGATAAAACCTTTACAAGAACATTTGCAGTGTACATTTTGTTGTTTCTTTTTGTTCAAATTTGTGTTTTTAGAAAGAAACAAATTTAGAGGGCAGAGGAAGATTTTCTGCAATCAACACGAGGAGCAAAGCAAGTCATGAAAGGTGACATGAAAGTATGTCTTCTTACAAGATGAGTAGTGATCTTCGCCGAGTTTCTTGATATTTGTTCATGGTCACCACTAGATACTGCAGTACCTCTCCTCATCTCTTGTGCTTTCACCTTAGCTGTTTGAAGCTTGCTCAAGATCTTATCCATTGATGCTGACTTCTTCTTCTCCAGCTTCACCTGTGTGATTCATCAAAACCAAAAACATATTCAATTACAACTGTTAATGTTTATATAGAAGTTTAAAGTAGGGACCTCTAGCTTTCTCATGGCGGCTTCTGCTTTAGCCTTCTGGAGATTCTCCCAAGCTGCTATCTTCGCTTCCTCTCTATGCAACCTGCAAAAAAAACATTCACATTAAAAAAAAAACTGACCAAAGAAGACACATGCAACAAAAAAAAAGATTGATTACTTAAAAAGAGTCATGGCTGGTTCTGAGATATCCCATGAAGCAGAGTTGGCTTCGGCCTCAGGTTGAGGATCTCTCCTGATAATCCTAGAAGAAGAAGACATGACTCTTCTCTTGGGATGCTTGATCAACCTTGCTCCTTTATCCATCTTCACTTCTCTCACTTCCCCACCACCTCTACAAGGAGGAGGCTCAATCACAGAAACAGATAGCTCTTGAGGAGAATGATGATTATTATTAGGAGTCATCTGAGTAGCTATATCTCTTCTTGTAACCACCTCTTCTTTCTCCTCTGCATAAATTTATCAAACCAAAGCTCAGATCTTTGGCCATAGTTTCACAATAATCAGAGATCTACAGATAGAGTTATTATTTATATAATTATAATTATTATTAATTACCAGTATCAGTTTTGGAGCTGAGTGATGAAGTCTCTTCACTCATCAAATCAGCACAGCTCTGGCTATGTCCATGCCCACCACCGACACTCCCTCTGAACACCCTCTCCGCCTCCAAAACACCAGTGGAGAACGGCGAGCCAACCACCATCAAACCCTTCTTAAAATTCCCCTGAGGAGGAGCTTCCACCGCCCGCATCATCACCATCCTCGGATGCGGCAGCGCGGGAGGAGGAGGAGGAGGAGCAATGGGACCGCTTTTGGACTTCTGCCGTCTCTGAGGGTTTGTTGTCACCGCGGGGCTACAAATCCACCGCTCGGCGTCTTCCCATTTCGACGGTATCGCTCTGCCGCTGTAAAACGGCGTCGTTAAAGCGGAGGCGGAGCCGATGCGGCGACGAGGGGCTTTGATTGTGGAAATGGAAGAAGAGGAAGGAGGTGGAACTCTCTCGGAGCTCCATCCTTTGTTGTTATCGGTATAGCTCGGAGGAGCTCCGGGACTTAGAAACCCACCACCGAAGCTGCTAGAATAAGATGAAACAGATGTCTTTCTCATGTTATGTTCGGTTTTCTCCAGAGACGGAACAAAAAGGTGAGAGCTTGAAGATGGTTAGTGAGAGAGTGATGTAAACTGTAAAGAGAGGATGAAGAAGATCTCCGTTCTCAAAAGGTGAGAACTTTGAGAGACGAGAGAGTTTCTTTGTTAGCATTAAGACATGTGTCGTGGCTTGTCCGATCGGAAAGAGAATAAGCCAATTTAATTTTTTTTTTTAATATTAAATTGGGAAGGAAAACAGTAAATATAGAAAAAATAACAGATTTAACTGCCGTTAAAGCTACACAAAGCCACAATTCTCCCATGTGACCATTTTTATTTGTTTGTCTTTTCGATAAATTTCAGACCTTTTTGTCTTTTCTGTTAACAAGCTTCCCGCATTTCTTTTTTTGTTATGTAGATTTGCATGTAACATTTCATGGAACCCTCTGGCTGCTCCGGAGGTTTAGAGTTTTGAAGTTTATATCAAAGATTTTATATTCTTAAGCTGGGCCGGTGCCTCCTATCTTTTGAAATGGGCCCCAAGGCTCCAGTGAAAGCCACATGATGTGTTGTAAATGGAGAATGAGAAACAACGTAAGCTTTCAAGTTCTTAAGAGCAATATTGTATTTTGCTTAATCGGGTAGTTGAAGCTTGTGATTGATCAATGGTGGTGGTGGTGGTGCCCAAACAAATTTTGGGATGATCACTTGTGTTTTGAGGTGAGTATAGTGGCAACGTATGACGTGAATCATATGGCATTGGCATACATAATAATTACATTGAATGACTGATCAGATTGCAATTTAAATCCCATTTTTTGGACCACTTTGTTTGAGAGGTTATAAGAAGAACATGTTGTATTTTTATGTTATCTATATTGCATTTTAATGTGTTCATGAATGTTGTAGACTTGTAGTGGAACTCATACATTCTAAATGCTCAACAAATGTAATCATACAATAACCAGACTTATCTTTCAAGTTCCATCAAAAAGATTCGTGGAAAATGAAAGAGTTACGTTTCAAATCGATGTTTATATAACACGTGTCAGTGTGTTTTAATTTTTCCTTTTCACTGTTGTAGTTATTAGGTAATTTTTTTTTTTTTTACACAAACTTACTTTATTCATAATCAACTTTCTTCACTACAACTACAAGAGGGAATTATCCATCTTCTTTTGCAATAAGCATAAACACAAACATGTAAATAAGCCAAATAAGATAGGTCTTCAAGGGAAGATGACAGCGAATTCGAGACGATGCTCGAATGCGTCGGGAAAGCTTTCACGTCGTACAGCTCGAGAATAGTCACATTAAGTGACGTTGGAGTCCAAACCCCATCTACGAGAACTACCAAGGTAATCTCGCTTGTATCTTCTGGTCCCGTAGAGACCGCTCCGCAAGATGACAAAACGATGAAGAAACTGAAACAAACGCTCGACAGCAAGTCCGAGGAAGCACCTCTTGCCATATGAAGAGTGTACGGTGGTAAAGGTTTTTCCTCATAAGAGGAGGATGATCGAATTAGAACAATACCCGGTGAACTCACTGAACTCTCTGAAAAACTAGCCCGAACCCAGGTGCCATAGAAAGTTGGATCACAAATTCTTCTGAAACAATTGGGTCTTGGCAGATTGCTTCTTGGGCTGACAAAAGACATCCCATACTTGGGCCAGGCCCAAACTAAAGGGGACAGTGAAGCGCTAAGCAAAATCAACACGAGCTTAGAATCGACATGTTCATCGGCGCCGTACAAGTGGTCACCGGAAGATCTTTGTCGGAGCGGAATAGTACCACCGTCGAAGAGACACCACAGTGGGGAAAAGAGCACCACTTTAGAAGGTGGGGAGGTTGAAGCGTCACTGAAAGGACTCGGATCTGAACTCGTGGTGTTTATGGATCTGTCGCCGGTTAGATGAGGAGCAGCTGAGCACAGTGGCCTATGGGACTCAAATCTCCTCAGAGACGAAGAGATAAGGTGTGTTGGTTGAAAACGAAGCTCCATACACGGTTGAAAGATTTGGACCAAGTCGACAGCTTGGCTTGACAGACGACAACCAGATGGAAGTACGACGGGATCTGAACCCGAAGACCATAGCAGAGCGGCGGCGAGAGAATCCTCTCGACTCATCGCTGGAAGAAGGACTACCCGGAGTGGAAGGACCGCCGAGAGAAGCACAATGAAGAGTCGAAGCTCTCGTCTCCATCGTAGCATCCGTCGAGATCTACTTCCTCCGACAATCCACAGAAAACGAACTGGTAA
Organism: Brassica napus; assembly: GCF_020379485.1. Lineage (NCBI taxonomy): Eukaryota > Viridiplantae > Streptophyta > Magnoliopsida > Brassicales > Brassicaceae > Brassica > Brassica napus. Next base: position 54,071,793 of record NC_063450.1, on the reverse strand, counting down.
CAAGCAAAGCAAGCAGTGAAACAAGAAACAAAGGATCGTGTTGAGGACCAGCACCGTCGAGGAAGCCCCGCGCCGGCGAGAAAACGCGTCGCCGGCGCCGGAGCACATGGTTCGTGGAGACGCCTTGGAGATCGTGCCTGAGAGGGTTATTAGGGAACTGGTTTATGTATATCTAGTTACTAGGTAGCTATTATAATTTATAACCATTTATTACAAAAAAACCATTTAGTCTGACTTCAGATGATTTGGCCAAGTGATCAATTTTTTCTCATGTCATTGTCACCACAACCTAGAAATGAGTTGGAACTTTCCAATTTTCCATAGAAGAGTCAAATTAAAATGTTCAAAACTACCTTAGTAGCTATTTCAACATCAAGGACTTAAACTACTAGGTAATTTAATAGTTGAAGATTTTATCAGTTGAAAATTATAACCTGTCAATTGTAATTTTTGCTGATACTCATATTTTGATTATTTTCCCTTCATCACATCCACAATATTACCAACTTGAGCCATACATTACTTAATTAGAATTTCAGTCATAATTTCTAATACGGAATCATAATTTATATTCTAGGTTCGTATTTGTGTGTCTTAATAAAGTTAGATTCATGCATTCATTAAACCATGCAGGCACGCAACTATCTCGTATCTGCCGACTACCATTCTACCTGATGTATACGATTTTTTCATCCTTGATGAGTATAATTATCTAGGCATGGTACCAATGATAAGATAAAAGCCACAAAAGTGTTGGAAATAAATCCAACAATGAAGACGTAGATGTCAATGATTTTTAAGAAATTGAATTTGTCTCGAGAAGTAAGATTTACCGTCTTTGATGAATGTTATTATCAAGCCGTGGTATCAATGATGAAGCGGATAAAAGCCAAATGTTGAAAATAAATCCAAAAACGAAGACGTAGATGGTTTTGTAAGAACTTGAAATTGTTACGACTAAGATATTTTATCCAGATTGTATAGTCTAATGATACACATTGAAAACAAAAGGTGAATGAAGCTCATTGGTATCCAAATGTGGATCGAGGGTGAAATGTGTTAGGTGAACTCATTAAAATATTCAAAAGAAATATAATAGACACAAGCAAATAAACAAAGTCGCATCTTGTTGTCTCCCGTCATATTTGTTTTTGGTGAATCTCCCGTCATGTTTGAAAAAACACACTTGCATATCTGTTAAATTATATACTTTCTAGAATTAACATATATATATATATATATATTTATTTATTCATTTATTTGTGTGTGGATGTTTTTTAATTGGCCATTCGATATATTTTATCAGTTACTAAATTATGCATAATTTCAAATAATATATCATATATATGACATCAATAACATACAAAAAATTTAACTCATATATATATATATATATATATATTTTACGGCATCATTTCCTGGAATTATGAGAGAACAAATATTCAAGGGAAAACATAATTCAAAAGATGAAAAAGAAGACTCAAAAGAAGACTTTTTGAATACTTAGATTTAAGATATTATATAAAAGAAGAGGAGAAAGAAAAGATGTGTCTGAGAATTTCTAGAACCAGCATTAGTAGGTAGGATCTATAAAGCTTTATGCGTTGTTATATAATTTACCACCCCGAAAACTTTAAGCACATATAAACTAGTTTTAAGTTACATATTAAGGGGTTTACTCCGGCAAGTTATGGTCGTCGTCTCCATCTTCCTCCTCCAAAAGATCATTCCTTAAATGGAAGAAACTAAACGAAACTCCGATCTTCTCCGTTCTCGTGTCTTTCTCTCTGGCTTTTATTGCTGGGACTGGGAATTTCTCACTGCTCTCTTGCTCTTTAGTTGCTAATACTTTGTTCCGTTCTTTTCTTTTCTTTTTCTGTGTAGATTATTTTTCTTAAGTTTTTTAAAAAAAAAAAAATTCGCCGGAGATGACGGCGGCGCAGAGAAGTGTTCCGGCGCCGTTTTTAAGCAAAACGTATCAGCTAGTGGATGATCATAGCACAGACGGCGTCGTTTCATGGAACGAAGACGGAACAGCTTTCGTCGTTTGGGAAACAGCTGAGTTTGCTAAAGACCTTCTTCCTAAATACTTCAAACATAACAACTTCTCAAGCTTCATTCGTCAGCTCAACACTTACGTGAGTTACAAAAACCAAACATATGTTCTGTCTTCTTTTTTTTTTTTGGTTTAAAATTAAGCTTCTAGAAGCCTGATGAGATTCTTTATCTTGTTGTAGGGATTCCGGAAAACTGTACCGGACAAATGGGAGTTCGCTAACGACCATTTCCGGAGAGGACAAGAGGATCTGCTGTCGGAGATACGACGGCGTAAGGCAGTGATCGCGGCGGCGGCAGAGCCAAACTCGGCGGGTGATGATGATTCCATGTCATCACCCGGGTCGAAGAATCCTGGTTCGGTGGAGAACATGGTTGCTGATCTATCCGGAGAGAACGAGAAGCTGAAACGTGAGAACGACAGTTTAAGCTCGGAGCTCGCGGCGGCGAAGAGGCTGCGCGATGAGCTGGTGACGTTCTTGACGGATCAGCTGAAGGTAGGACCGGAACAGATTGATCAGATGGTTAAAGGAGGGAAATTCAAACCGACCGTAACCGAATATTGTTCGTCGGACGAAGTGAGTGACTGCGAAGGCTGCGGCGGAGACGGGGAGGAGAAGGAGGGGGCAGGTGAAGGATTGAAATTGTTTGGGGTATGGGTGAAAGGAGAGAGAAAGAAGAGAGGCCGGGATGAGAAAAACTTTGTCGTGGGTGGGTCCCATAGGACGACGGATATAAAGAACGTGGACTTTCACGCGCCGTTGTGGAAAAGCAGCAAAGTTTGCAACTGATAAAAGACGACTGCTACTAGATACTGTCCGAACAAGCGTGTAACACGTGAAATTTTAAAGTTTCCGTAAGGTGAAAAATAAGAGACGTAACGTCGAAGTTTCAGATTTTAGGATTGGGTGTTTGTATTTCAATTTTCTCAACATTCCTAATGTAAAAAAGCATGGGATTTGATTAGGTTCAAGGTCATTACAATTATTGTTCTTAGTTGAAACTTTAGAGAGGAAAAGAAAACATTTCTTGCTTTTTTTTATTTAATTTCATAGATTAATTGCAACCCTCTTCGTCAAAATATAGGTGGTTTCCATATTTTTACGTAGTTCGTGGAATAACAAAAGAATGCTATAAAATTAAAATGAGTTTAATATAGAGAAAAATATATCAACAAACTGACAAGTTTTAATAAAGCTAAATTCTGTAAGGAAATAAGTAATCAATTTTTTGTTACTTTGATCCTTATCCATTATCTCATATTGTAATTTTATATCAAAAGGATATTTGAATAGTATGTTCGTTGATTCCGAGTTAGTTGTTCTAGACTCTTGCCTGGACTCTACATTACTCTTTACTCTTTGTCCATGATGACACCGTTACTTGGCAGAAGACCATTACTACCAACTCTCTAGCACTGCAAAAACAATCTTAAAATGTAACATATATTTTTGTTTGGCTTATGTAATTCACACACGCGTATATATCACACGATGACATTAGAAGCTGTAAATTTTTCTGTGTAATATAACAGAAGGGTGATATTAATTTAGTCATAGCCACATATAAGATTGCGGTGATAGTTTGCAACACTCTCTACTCAATTCCTGTTGATAATTCAGACACAAAAGCTTAAAGAAAAGTAGGAGATGAACGTTTGATGGATCGCAAAACCCCCTCGTTGCTGCTGGAAACCAAAATCATATAGCTGAAACACCAAAATGGGCAGACAATATTCTATTGCTGTTAAAGAGAGCAAAAAGTAGTATAATCTCCAGCTAAAATCTAAGCTTAAAAGGATATGAGATATCCAGATCCTCTTCTAGTACTGCATACTTAGTTTGCTGAAAGATCCAAGAGGACGAAATTATCTGAAACATACAACTATACAGAGAAGTAATAGAAGATTTTGTGAAATACAACTCACTTAACATTAACTGCCCTCTTCGTTAAAAAGAGAGCAAGTAAAGTGGGCTAAACCCAATGATTGATGACGTTTACATCTTGTTTCTGCTAAGTGCCACAAGAGTTCAGTTAAACAAACTTGAAAGGTATAAGACTATCTCCATGCCCAAACGTTTCTATAAGAATCATGAACAGCTGAAGTCTTTCATTAAGTGCAGAATGGTGTGGCAGCTACGTCATGATACTTTATATCACCACTCCACCACAAATGAAAAACACTTGATGGTTAGGAAAAGAAAAATATCCAAAAAAAAAATTCCATCACATACCCAAAATGTTAAGAAGAATGGGCTATTGAAAAGACCTGATAAACTAATAGAGAGAGAGAGAGAGAGAGAGAGAAACAAATCCAACAGAATAGAGTTTTTGGTCAGAGGTTGAGAGGTAGAGCATACAAAATCTTACAGCCATGCTGATGTGGAGGAGGATCGAGTGTCATGACAGCTTCGGACCAAACAATGTTTCCTCTAATCTCGCCTTTGTCCTTGCGTCTCTCCAAAGTGATCTCCGCAAACCAAATCTCCAACTTATGAGGAGCAAGCACGTCCCAAAAGATCACCATGTTGGGACCAGAGTTACTCAGTTTGTGCCCGGGAAATATTTCATCGATTTCCAGTCTCCCCAGCCCCAAGGCTAACATCAGTTCCTCTCTTCTGCATGTCTCCCACTGATCCCACAACCATCCCATCACCTATCGATGCATAAGCATAGATAGATACGTTCTTCGGTGAAGCCCAGAAGGGATCGGAAGTTGTACAACTCAGGCGAAAACAATACAGAACGGTGCCACTTGGAGACGAGAGATAAGGAAGCATGGTCCGATCTTGAGACGCGGGCCAAGCAACTTAGAACCATCTCATCCGGCAACAAAGCTAACCCACTCGGAGACGAGGTAAACAGCTTCAGTTTCTTCGTACGCGATGGCTCTTCCTCTACGTCGCATGGATTCATCATCGGCTTTTTATTTTGACTCGCTATTGTTTTATGTTTTAGATGCCCTAATTTCTTCTGACTCAAAACTCCTGTTTCTGTTTCTGATTTTGTTTATGTTTGAATGAATATAAAGAAGGGATCTCTCAGCCTCCATTTATATGAGTAAGTACTTCCTTTTTCTTTACAAATACTTTCCTTATTTTGGTTTTTCATATGTTTTCATTAAATATTTTATTTTCTCTTTATATATTCCCTTTCCAAATAGGTTTAGTAGTTTCTAAATTTTCTAGAAAATATACAAGAGGCCAGAAAACATCTGAAACCAGGAAAACGTATCTCCTCGTCGCCCTGCCCCGCCCCGCCCCATATTATTGGACCGTAGTAATGGAGGATGCAAGCATCTCTTCCCAACTCGAGCTTACAATTCTTATAAGTTATAACCAAAGATGAAGCTGAGATACTAACCGACTGTTCAAATTTTATTGGAATGGAACACAAAGCCTAATTGTATGTACGGGATCATATTCATATTCATATTCAAATATTGTTTTCCTCACAAAGTAAAGTGAATCTATGTAATCACACAAGTAGATACAAACAATGAGTTTTACAGATTATTTTTGGGTACATTTATAAAATCAAGTCTTGAGTTTAGGAGATCTTGATTCTCTGAGTTTCCTTTCTTCGGACAGAACCTTTGCAAACCTGTAACATTTTACAGATTAAAGCCAAATACATATATAAATAAAAAAATTATTAACCTTTTTTTTAATCAAGAGGAAAATTATTAACCTTTTGAGAGCTTCCTCATTGGTTACGTGATCAGAGATGGGTTCGTAATGGCCGGTTTCGAGATTGACACGAGAAACATTTTTCTTCAATAAAGCTTCACCAACTTGAACAAGACCTTCCATGTTCTCTTCTGTCGATAAGTCCACTGAAGTTAAGTCACCCTTCAACGTATCGTCCTGTAATAGAAAAACATAACAATGTAATTTGTTATTATATTTTTGGTCAATAAAATTGACCTTTCACTAACTTATTGTTAATATTTGTGGAATTAGTGTTTCGTACAAGTAAATACCATATAGACTAATCTTACAAGAAATCATTCCTTAGCATTTGCTTAAATGAAACCAAAATGTATGTATTTAATTAACTTCTTATTATATGACAAAAAAATCTGTATTTGAAATATTCAAAGTAGAAATTAAACAACAAATAATAAGTGTTGATTGTTGAAAGCCATCAAGCTTTGTATATTACATTACTGAAAAACAATAATGTACTGAAAATTATTTCATTCCTTTGTATATTCCAAGAGCGAAAGAACTAATACATATAATTTCATTTCATAATTATCATGGGAAGATACTCACATCGATACGTAAATAATTGTTCTCGGAACGAAGAGCTTGAAAGACGACAGAGCTTTGGTAATCAACCATGTCGTGAATGGCTTCACTGTAACAATCAAGAATTGGAGTCGAACCATTTCCATAGATCCAACTTAACATTCCCCATTTTGACGCCATTTTTGCATCATACTTCTCTTGGTTCCTAATCGAACCTGTCCCAAGTGATATCACCACAAATCTTGTATAATCCAATGGGCTAATCTCTCCCATTGCTGGATTCTTCTTTACTATCTGCTTTGTCACTTCCGCAATCGCACATAGCGTCTGCAAACATATATAGAAAAAAACATCACATGACCGATCTATAACTAGGGTCTCAAAAATTAGGGTTTTGTTTTTACCGGGTTATTAGCAGCGATACCACCGTCAATGAGGTTAAATTCATGTTTGTTTCCTTCATTGTCTTCGTTAGTGAATCGATGAGCTGGGAAATAAGTTGGTGCCGCTGATGTGCTTATGCATATATCTGATAGTTTTGCGTCGATAACTTGATGATTCACCGCCTATGTATTTGATACATTGAATCAATAAACGTGATGCAACTACGTACGGACGGATGTTGGTGTATATACCTGGTAAGAAGAGAAGATAACTGGTTGGAGTTTCTTGATGTCGAAGCAAGGTATGACAACGTTTGTCATAGTTTGAGTCAGTCGCGTGTCTCCCAAGTAACCTTGGATTACTTCGTGAAGGTATTTCCCGTTGTACTTTGGTCCACATACAAGTCTTCTCATGGTTTGAGCCCAACTACACATCCCTCTGCATATTTTTAGAAGTTTATCAGATTACTCTGACTCTGAATGATCAGATTAAAGGGAAACGCAAACGCTTAAGGCACGTACCGCGATTGTGGGAAGATTTTAGGAGAATGCTTGAGATAAAAAGAAACGATTTCTTTGGCTGCAAACAAAGGGCGGTTGCGGTTACGGCTGCTTTTAAATTCTTTGTCCTCTGCGGTCAACATCGCCACTATTAAACCTCCTGTACTTGTCCCGGAGATAACATCGAAATAATCCACAAGCCTTGCCTCCTCACCATCCAACTCCTGTATAAGATATATTTACAAAAAAAAACATACTCTTCTTTATAGTCATATAAACAAAGATTTCCATTTAAAGACGAAAAAAATAGAGACATATATTACAGAACATTATTTGTTTGTTACATTATATCAAATATACTTTTGATAGTGTTCCAAAAAAAAAAAAATACTTTTGATATAAAAATATTGGACATGATTCCTGATTAGCTTAAGACGATCCTAACAACACTTATTAAGTAGACATACCTGGAGTTGTGATTCGAGGTAAGCTAAGATGGTGCCGGGAATGATCCCACGGATCCCACCACCATCGATGCTAAGGATCGTCACAAGTTGTCCGTACGAAGGAGGAAGACAAGAGACTCTTCTCTCTGACGAGAAATCCATGTTTTTATCTCCTAATTTCTTTTGAAATAATCTCAAAAACTAATCTTATTATGTCTTCTCGGTAAAAGTTTAATTCTCGTTCCGTTTTCAAGACAGAGATGATCAATGTGATGAAACTCTTAGAACGACCTACCGTTACGGATAAACACAAACCCATATATATAGAACGAGATGTATGTGTTAGATTAGTACGCATCGCATTAGTATTGGACTTTTTGTGTGAATATAATGGGAGGTTTCTTGATTTGGATGTCGTGTCCATCATTCTCACAAGCCCATAAGTTACACTGTGGTTGCTTATACATGTCATGTTAGACACATACTTCTATATTGAAAAAAAGTCTAGATGACAACTACTCTTCTATAAAAAACAATTAATAGACATATATGGACACAAATTAGGAGCAAAAGTCACCTGAACATATATAGCTTAGGTTAATACCGCTACTGTAGAACATTTTCATATTTATGTTATCTTTTTATTCCTAAGTGCTAATAAATTTTGAATAGTCATCTTACTTCTCCTTGCTTATTTTATGTAAAAAGCTTAGGTTACCATCCCGGGGTTGATTTTTGTACATTTTTTTGTTTGAGGTGTGTTTTTTATATAATTTTATGAGAGATTCTACCAATAGAACAAACATAGCAGCGTTTCTGGTGGTCCAAAGTCGGAGGCGATCTCGGTTATCTGATGAACCCTCCGGCGTGAAGACAGTACGGCGATGAACGTTTGTGTACGTGCGGAGGCTCTGCAGGTTCGGAGCTCCGGCGGTAGTGGCGTCTCCTTGCGGCGCGCCTAGGGCGAACAGCCCGGTTTCTAGTTGTTTGGACCGTGTGGCCGTCTTGTATTACTTGGGCTTTGGCCCATTGTGTGTTTATGCTTTGTGGCCCGTAGTATCGTGGGCTTTTGTTTAAATCTCGTGCTGTTTGGGCTTCGGCCCTGGGCTTGGCCCATCTATCAATAAAAACAATTTGGAAAAAAAAAAAGAACAAACATAGCAGAACTGGGGAGTTTTGTTTGAATGATATTTGTCCAATAAAAGCATTTATGTATAGAGACAACGGGAACCATACTTCCAAGCAAATATAACGGTTGCTCGAAGCAATTAACGGTTAGTCTACAAGACTACAATCGTTTTAATTACCATAATTTCTTTTACCACATTTTAATCACTACAAGAATAACGCCCCAACTCCGAGAGGCATATTAATCGAAAGTTAGTCGGTAATGGGGTGTTCCCACTATTTTCCGAGAATCAAAATATAGTCGGAGTTTGGGTCTCGGAAATAAGAGGTTCTCGGAAATAAATCGGTAAATTCCGATCAGAGATATTGTCGGAAGCTTTTCTCGGAAAGTGATTGGAAAATTCCGAGAAAATTCCTATGTATATAACACCGACGAACTTCCGACAATTTAATCTTTTTAAATAAAAAAAAAACAAAATAATGAAATATATCAAATAAAAATCAAATAATATTAAAATTATCGAATGTGTATTACATTTACAAATAACCAAATTAAATATAAAAGTTTTTAAAAATAAACAATATAAAATACAATAAAACTATATTTACGAACGATCTTGCCGGTGGCCGTGTAAGGGCTCCGGGTACGATGGTCTCGGCGTAGGGTGCAACAGCGTAGATCTAAAGTGTGAATATGAAGTTGGAGATGTAGCGTATGAAGCCTTCACAGTGAAGGGAGAGTGAGCGGCAATGGCAGGGAAGGAGTTACGGCAGTGGTGGTGTGGAAGGAGTTGAGGCGGTGGCGAAGCGGTCCGAGGAGCTGCAGTAGTGGTGGTGATAGCGGTCCTTGGAGCTGGAGAGATGGCGATGGTGGTCCGAGGAGCTGAAGCGGTGGTGATTTATTTTGAAAGAATCACAGATCTAAAAGAAACAGAAGAAGTATGAGAAGAGAAAAATAAAACATGGATTAAAATTAAGGAAGAGAAGAAGAGAGATCTTCTCTGAATGAGATCTGTGGAGAATCAAGATAAGAAAGAGATATATGTTATATTAAATAAAAATTAGTTACATACATAGGCTTTCGTGAAAAAAATCATGCAATCGATATACACCACACAATTAAAAGTTAGGTATTTAAGTTTAAATATTAGAGTAATTGCATTCTATATATTATTTATATTATCAACTGTTTAATACATGTCCGTGTACATAACACAAAACATTTGAAACTATTCCGACGATGGTTTTAATGGAAGTTCATCGGAACATAGATTAACCGACGAGATATATAATCTATTTTAACACTGTTTAACTTTCCGGCAAGTATCACCGACCATTTACCGAGAAGTCTCACCTGTCGGTACCAACAGAGAATGTTCCGAGAACTTTAACGAAAAGTCTCCAAGAGAATCTTTTTGTCGGGAAAATCTTATAAATTTCCGATGAACTTAGTAAGTTGTCACTAAGCTCTCGCTCAGACGTCGGAAATTTTCCAAGAATTAAGACTATCGGAAATTTTTGTCGGAGTTGGTTACGTTTTCTTGTAGTGAATGCCTAGTATCTTTTTTCCCTTGAAACTTATATACATAATACCTGTTTTTGGTCAACAATCTCTATTGGATTTCAAATATCAAGGGAGATAATAGAGAAGAACAAAATGACTTGCTTGCATCATTTTTGAAATAGTTTTAGACTTTTAGGCATGCTTACCTTAAGACAAGAACACTAAAAATCGAGTTACATTTTAATTCCAGGCATAAAAGAAAAACAATGAAAGTAATATATGTTATATATTAATATATACTGTACTTGAAAGTATAATTTTCCTGATTATCCTTTTGAATCGATTTTCAGTATTAATTTTTCCCTGTCCATGCCGTGACAAGTAGTACAAAATTTATCCATGCCTCCTTGGTCCACGTTTGCAAGATCATTATATCCGGCCGTAAGTCAAATTTTTGTCGCGTTAAATTAGAAAAGAACTACAAGTTTAATCATCCAATTATATTATATTATCTTATCCCTTCACATCCTCTTATGCAATTCTTCACGTATCTTGTTTCTTTTGCTTGACCTGTTAAAAATTCCGTAATTAGAAACTTAATTATGTGATTAACTAATACCCTTTGGCGTATAACATACATATATGAGTTTTCTTATGAACGTTTTATTTTTGTCCACGGGTCTTGAAGGGGTCAAGTTCATCTAACATTGAACATCCTCTTTAGATAGTTATAATTTTTAATGATTAATATAAAATCATAGATTGTCCACTTAAATATTTGTTGAATAATTTGAAAGAAATCTAACTTCATTATGAAAAAAACATACATGATCAGCAGCTGCAAACTAAACTAGTCAAAAGCGTCTCGTTGGTGGTTTTTGTTGGAGAACCATAGAACTAATCAAACTCAACACAGATTCTCTCCAATTCTCACAATAATCTCTAAAGTGGTTTTTGTTGCTAGATCCATATAGAGCTTGCAGCTCCTTCTAATGTTTCATCATGTAATCAATTTCACACAAAAAACGCATAAATTATATGATTAATCACAAATCTTGATTCATGTTCATGTATTCCATTTACATCGACTCTGAGATACTTGCCCTCGGATTGTAGATCTTAACCGAGAACAGAGTTGTGGTACTTAACGTTGAATTTTGAGAGTTTGAAATAGACCAGATTTGTGTGGTAAGGCATCATTAAAAATCAGTAATTATATTTAGAGAATAACAAATATTCAATTAGTTGAAAAAGGTACACAAACAAAGAAAAAACATCAAGGCGTCAAGAGAGATAGCGGAGTAAACACACACAAATATGATATTCATAGATCTCCGTCTTCCCATATTATTGTTTTTAACGATCAGTTTGATGGATCTTTAGTCACCGTCTCGCTTCTCATTCTCCTTAACTTCCTTTCTTCAGATAAAATTTTGGCAAATCTGCATTACCAAAATGATATTAAACAGTGACATTACTTGCAATCCAAGAAACACAACAACAAAAATTTGAGACTTGTAAAGTTTTTAATTACCTTTTGAGTTCTTCCTCATTGGTGACGTTTTCAGGAATAGGTTCATATGCACCAGTGTCGATATTCATATGCACAACTCTGTTTTTCAGCACTTTTTCTCCAATCTTCACAAGATTCTCTAAGTTAGATTTTGTCGCTAGATCCGTAGAACCTGCGTCTCCGTCCAGTGTATCATCCTACAATTGAACTCATACATACAATATCACATAATTTAAACTATCTGCGACAAATTGTAATATATATGTCAATGCTCTTACGTCGATTCTGAGGTACTTGTCCTCGGATTGTAGGGCTTTGAACAAAACAGAACTATGGAAATGGATCATGTCACGGCTTGATTCCATGGTAATGTCTAGAATAGGAGTAGATCCATCGTCATATAGCCAAGATATGATTCCCCATTTCGCAGCTTTTTTTGCGCTATACTTCTCCACTTTTTTGGTAGACCCTGTCCCTATCGATATAACTAGGAACTTATCGTAACCTAACGGCTTGAGCTTACCCATATCAGGATTGTTCTTCACAATCTGCTTAGTCACAGCAGTCATGGCCACCAAAGTCTATAAACACAAAAAGCCAGACAAGAGAATTAATATACATAGTTGACATATAGATCAATTATTTATGTTTTCATTTTTGAGAAATCGGTAAGAGGATTGTGATATACCGGGTTACTAGCAGTGACCCCACCATCAACGAGGTGAAACTCACTCGTCTTGCCTTGACTATCTACATTAGAAAAGTAATGAGGAGGAAAGAAAGTAGGGGCAGCCGATGTGCCAATACATATGTCTGATAACTTGACATCCAAGCTAGGGTCAAACAACGCCTTCAAACAACACAAAAAGTGAACTAATGCTGTTAATTGAGTGGATCAGAAGATGAAACATAAACTTGAGAATTCAGTTACACTATGTGGTTTTATGAAGACAGAGATTAAGAGAAACTTACCTGGTAAGAGGAGAAGATGGCGGGTTGGAGTTTCTTCATGTCGAAGGTAGGTATGACAACGTTTGTGATTGTCTGGTGAAGTTTTGTCTCTCCGAGAAGATTACTTAGTAAACTTCGTAGATACTTTCCGTCGTACTTTGGACCAGACAGAAGCTTTGGAAGCTTAGGTAACAGAGCAGCCAAGCCCCTGCATTTAGAATGTCTTTTAATTTCGCACATATAATCAAATGGTACAAGCTATTATAATCATTAGTTATCACTTGAGTATTTGCATTGTGCATGTTGTTGACAAATTAAAAAAAAATCATTTGTCTAAAACAATATGATATACACTTAGTACTAACTTCTTCGCTAATGTTAAAGCACTCATTCATATATATTTCATTATTGGATTTTTTCTCTTATTATGTTCTGATATGATATCTATTGTTTGTTTGTCTAAGTAAGTATGATAAATCCGTGTATATCGTTAATTTATAATTTTATGTACCAAGTAATTGGTTAAAAGAATCATAGCGATTAATAATTGTCAATTTGTAACGAACTTTGTTATTTTATTTGTAACTATTATGCGTAACTATTGTTTTCTTACTCGGGCTGTGGAAATATTTTGGGACAATGTTCAAGGTAGAAAGGAACAATGTCCTTGGCCGCAAAATGAGGCCGTCCGCTCGCGTCCGGTACAGTCAACATGGCAGTAATGAGACCACCAGTACTAGTCCCAGCTACCACGTCGAAATAATCAGCTAGTCTCACGTCTTCTCCATCGATCTCCTATATATTTAATGGTTAATCAGTCCAAACATATATAGAATTAACCGCATCAAGAATTTACAGTTTAAAGCCCGGACAAAAAATATATATGCCTTATGATTTTTTTCATGAAATAAATATGCTTATATATAGAGAGTCCCGGCCTCGGGTAATATATAACCTGAAGTTGTTTCTCCAGACAAGCAAGGATGACACCGGAGATGGTTCCTCGGATTCCGCCGCCGTCTAGGCTGAGGATAGTTACGAGTGATCCACACGACGGCGGTTTGTTTCTCTTACAGGACGAGTCGTTTGCCATGATAGTTGATCGATCTCTTTTGAGTTGGAAGATTTATAAATCGGAAATTTCACCGTTAATGCTCTAGGCGATATGTTTCTCGTAAGGATATAAATACATAAATAAATAAATCATAATTTGACGCGTAGGATAATCAATAAGATATATTTGTTTGCTGAGACTTTTTCTTCGCACATTTCGTGCTAATCATGATTGTAATTTATATATTTTTCTTTTGAATTGTGTTCTTTGTTGTAGTGTACAGGCAATATCAATGTCGAGCTTGAGCTGTCATGAGCTTAATTTACGAGAAAATATTGAATAGATAATATTAAGTAAGAATGAAATGTTGTTTTCGTGGACTTTCAAATACGAAATAGCTAACGAGAGCAAAATCAAAATACTCAAAACTCAATTATTTGATTTTTAATAGTAAAGTTTGATACTATTGGATTTGTTAGGACACATCTCCCTCCCCATCTAGACTTGTTCTAGAGACATCTGTCATATAATCCGGAGTTGATTTCAGGTTGTGATTCTGATGTTTCATCTAAATTACTAATAAATGAACTTCTTTAACACACAGAAAAAAAACTAACTTGTTTAGGAGTTTATATCTCACTACTTACCACGTTTGCTTCAATCTTTGTTAGCTTTATCTATAAGTTAAGATAATTGCATCTTTCTTTATTTCTATATGAATATATCTTTTTGCAATTTCACTTTGAATTTATAGTAAGATAACACAATATATATTAATGTCCACTATTTTAACGTTTTAAATCCACTATTTTAACGTTTTAAATCCACTATTTTTGTGTTCAAAAAAAAAAATCCATAAAAAAACAAACATAGAGTAGCATACCAGAGTATATTTAAGATTTAAGAAAAGACACTGAAAATATATAGTCTGTTCTACTTTGTGTTTGTTTCTTTTGTATTTTAAAAGCAAAAAACATACATTTTTGTTTAGGAGACACTGAAGATATTCAAGGGGGAAATTTTTTTAACACATGTGAGTGTGTTCTCCATGTAACAAACACGAATTCTCTCTTGATTCATAGTGGATTAATGCGTCTTGGCAAGTATCCCCTAACATGTGAGAAGCCCAACAGTGTTGTGTATACTATCAAATGAAAACAAAATAAAACGCTAGAAGGAGGGGTCGAACCTCCGACCTTGTGGTTAACAGCCACACGCTCTAACCAACTGAGCTATTCCAGCTTTTGCTACAATTCGTGATCAAAACAATTAAGACTTTATAGGATTAGTAAATGGGCTTACTAAAATGGCCGTAACAAGAACCCAAATGAAACCCATCGTAGTGAATAAAAAAAGAGAATCGAAGTCCTCTCAGAGCCGTTAAAACCCTAGTGTGTGTCGGAGAAGACAACCCTAGAAAGCACCGGCGAAGAAGAAGGTAATAATCAGATATCTAAGATGTCGGATAACAAACACCACTATCCCGGTTCCCAGTCCTACGGTGGACCCAGGAGCAAGGTATGTGGACTAAGCTGAAACAGTAAACATCAAAATTGCATTTGCTCATCGTCTAATAGGTTTAGGGTTTAGAATTTGTTCCAGGCGAAGCCTGAAGATACAGCGTGGAGTAGAATACCGAGAAAGGATAAAGCTAAGATCGTTTGTCTTATCACCACCATATGTGTAGCTCGCAGTCTTTTTTCTGGCATGTGTCGTCGAAGACTATAAAAACGACTTCTTATGAAGCTTGTGGCGGAAGATAACTGCTCTTCACTTGATGATTACTTCCTTTGATCTTATTAGCAAAACTAGCTAAAGTAATCAATCCTTCCTTAGACATTTAGAAATTACTTGTTTTTGTTGTTTTTTATGCTACTCAAGAATTCATTGCGTGTGTGTCCTGCTCTTCGATCATAAGCGGTGAATTTTTTCATCTCATAAATCTTATTGATATAATCATCCTTCTCATGAAACATGTATCCTACCATGGTGGTGGATGTTGAAGATTATTTTTACTAATATTATGACAACAATGAGATCATTCTGAGGTTTGTTTATGCATATTTATCAGCAATCTTTAGTAAGCGATCACAAAGTTCTTGCGGCTTGGAGAACATTGGCATATGATCTGCATCTTCGATCTCCATAACTTCTTTAACCGGAAAATTCTCGATCATCCATCGCTGGTACTCTTGGCTTATACCCTTGTCCTCACCGCATACGATATACACACGAGTAACCGAGCCATATCCTTCTTCGGTCAAGCTTTTTGTTCCCGTCAGATTACTGGTCATAGCCGGTGCAACTCTCACCAGCATTTTGGCCAATTCAAAATCCTAATAATCAACCAACAAAATGTTATATTGTAATTCTCAATTGTGTATTTTGTAAAAAGCAGAGCATTTCTTGAGTCTTACTTCGATAGGAGAGAGTAGATACATGTTTTTCAAGTACTTAGGTCCAATAAAAACAGTCATTAGAGGATGATCATTAGTTCCGTAAGTCTCAAGCTTCAAATCAATTTCTTCTGAATCTGAGTGGCTTCCTATAAGCTGCAGTTCCAATCACATTATCAGAATTAAAAAAAAAACTTAAAAAGCTTCTTTTTAAAAATTCTGAAAATCTACATAATTTTGAAAACCTAAACGTCAAAACCATAAAATTAGATAGCCAAAAAAAAAAAAAAACCATAAAATTAGAGAACCCTTGTCCTAACTAAGAAAATTAAAATATTTATAAAACAAAAGTAATAATCATTTATCATCTAATAATGCACCCGACACTTTAGGCTTGATTAGTAGTGTTTTTTTATTATTATTAGTGTTGTGTACCTTTTCAAAAACGTATGAAGGTGGATTGGTCGTGTCAGGCATAAAAGATGTAACGAAGACAGCAACAGAGATCTTACGAGGAAACATGTCGGCTGCAAAAGCAGCAGATATTCCACCCATGCTATGCGCGACGAGGATCACTTTATCATCGGAGCCAAACGACTTCAGAACCTGGAGCAACGGCTTAGCGTAATCCTCCAAAGTCTGAATCTCTTCTACTTTGCTCATGTTCACACCAGACGCCGTTAGATCAACAACCGTCACATGGTGACCGGTATGTTCTAGCATCGGTTTTATTTTGTACCAGCACCATGCTCCGTGGCAACCACCGTGAACAAGCACATATTGCCTCTTCATCCTCTATTATTATTCTTCTTCTTCTTCTTTTGTGACTGTTTTAATCATGGTTTTTTTTGTGGTGATTTATATTGGCGATTGACAATTATCTTTTTGAAATGTTGCGTTAATGTCTTTGTACTATACAATTTATAAGTTGTTATGAAATACAGCTAAGACCAGCAGAATGTTGAAAAATATAAAAGATGTGGGCCCGCTGCATTATTTGCACAGTGAATTTCTTTCTATATATACGACCATTTACGTTCGTTGTATTACGCATCTCTCAACCTCGACCTTCTCTTCTCTCTCTGATAAAATCTTTCTATCAGTGTTAAAATTTCTACGGGTATAAAATTTCGCTCTTATCTAAATTCCTGCGAAACAATAAAATATCAGTTCTTTTTATAACATGTTATCAGCACGATCACTCTGCGATTCGGTAAAATTTATTTGTATCATTTATACCATGTTATAATGGTCGGTATACCGCCTCTACTATTATTTATATCATGTTATAAAGGCCGGAATACCGCCCATATTATTTACTAGTAATTTAATTTATTTATTGGTCGGCCGAGCCGCCTTATATTCTGTTTATTATTTATTGGTCGGCCGAGCCGCCTTATATCCTGTTTATTATTTATTGGTCGGCCGAGCCGCCTTATATTCTGTTAATTATTAATTGGTCGGCCGAGCCGCCGTATAATTTATTTATTACTCTGCATTGATCGGCTGAGCCGTCGCATGATTTGTTGTCATAACATAAATATTTCATTGCCACAATTTTTACTTTTATGAAATTTTATAGATTTGATTGACTGTTTAATACGATATTTTTAGTGCACTCGATTTAACCCCAACGGTCACAAAGAAAATTTTTCAAAAATTTCCCCTTTCTCCAACAGTCATGAACAGTAATTTTCATCTATAAATACAACTCATTTTCACTCCATTTCATCATTCAAAACATTTCATCTTCTCTCAAAAATTTCAAATCGCTCTCCTCCGATTTCTCATTTCAAGAAAGATGATTCTCGCACTTTTGTTTTTATGTGCCATTTTTATTTGTGTTTCTATTTATGGTTTATTCGTTGGAGAATTTACTCCGAGTGAATTTAAGATGAATATCGGTTTAATTTTCTTTACATCGCTTCTCCTTGTAATTGCTTGCATGATTAATGTAAATGGTTCCTTTTAATATTAATAATATTCTAATAATGTTTATTTATGTGCTTTAGAAATATAAATGACAAAAATCGAGAAACTTCAGTTTCCGGCATTGGAAGTAACTGGGGCAAACTACACGGCATGGGTTACAAACATGGAGCTTCATCTAGATTCCGAGGAAATACTCGGAACAATAAAAGACGGCAATATATCAACCTCTCATGAAAAGGCTAAGGCCGTGATATTTCTGAGAAGGCATCTAGATGAAAATCTTACGAATGATTATGCGAGAACCAAAGATCCCTTAGATCTTTGGAAAGCTCTGAAGGAGAGGTTTGATAACCAAAAGAAAATTACTCTCCCCCATGCACTCGAGGAGTGGAAAAATCTACGATTTCAAGATTTTGAAAAAGTGAAAACGTACAATTCCGCTATATTGAGAATAGCGGCGCAATTAGATTATTGCGGTAAGCCTGTCTCGGAAGCAGAAATGCTCGAGAAAACTTACCAAACGTTCCACAAAAATCATTATGTTCTACAAGAACAATATAGAAATTGTGGGTATATGAGGTTCTCTGAACTCGCTGTGGCGCTTATAATAGCGGAGAGAAATAATGAACTCCTCATTAAAAACCACAATGCCCGACCCACGGGAACCAAAGCATTTCCTGAGGTAAATGCAACGGATATAAAAATCCGGAAAAAGGAAATTATTCCTATCGTGGGCGTGGTCGTGGCCGTGGTCACAATCGTGGTTTTGGTTGTGGTCGTGGTTATCGATTTAACCGCAACCATGAAAGGAGTAACAACCCAAGAGGAAGGGGATCCAACACATGGAATCGATCCGATCGGGTAAAAGGGAAAGAAACCCAAGAAAACCCTACTCATAAAAATGAGAACGTCTGTTACAGATGTGGATCGAAGGGACACTGGTCTCAAGTATGTCGAACTCCTCGGCATCTATGCCAATTGTACCAAGAATCTATTAAAGGCAAGGCAAAAGAAGTAAATCTCAATGAACACCTTGTGGGTACAACATCGACATACCTCGAATCCTCTGACTTTATGGGAGATTTCGACGAGGCCACTCATCAAAATAATTGAAGTGCTTGTACTGATCAAGCTTAATAATGCCTAGTGATGCCATAAAATATTATGTATTTCACTTTCAAAATAATGTTGTATTTCAAAATATCTAATGTATAATTATTGTGTACTTGTTATTGATGCATAATATGTTTACTTATGAAAGTTTATTTTCTTTATTAATATTAACTGTGTGTTACAGAAATGGATAAGAAAGCAAATGGAACAACAACTAAACAAATTGGTAGAGAAGTTTGCATACCAGATAGTGGCACAACGCACACTATACTGAAGGATAAGAGATATTTCTCTACTTTAAAGTCAGTAAAAATGACTATAAACACAATATCAGGTCCTACAGACCTGATCGAAGGAATTGGCAAGGCGAACTTTATGTTGCCTAATGGAACAAAGTTTTCCATAGATAATGCCTTATATTCTCCAAATTCTAAGAGAAATTTGTTGAGTTTCAAAGATATATACCGTCAAGGGTATAACACTCAGTCTGCAACTGAGAATGGAAAGAAGTATTTGTATATAACTTCTGAAAAATCAGGCAAAGGCCTTGTACTGGAAAAATTTCCAGAACTTCCTTCTGGATTGCATCACACTTATATTGATGCTATAGAATCACATCTTGTGATCAAAAGAAATCCAGAAGATGTTACATTATGGCATGATCGCCTTGGTCATCCAGGCACTACAATGATGCGAAAAATCATTGAAAGCTCACATGGTCATTCAATAAAAACCCAAGATATATACCAAAGTAATAAAATGACATGTGATGCGTGTGCTCTTGGGAAATTAATCATAAGACCATCACCAACCAAAATTGACAAAGAATCACCAAAGTTTTTGGAAAGAATCCAAGGTGATATTTGTGGACCAATACATCCACCGTGTGGACCATTCTACTACTTTATGGTATTAATCGATGCATCGAGTAGATGGTCACATGTTTGTTTGTTATCATCTCGAAATATGGCATTTGCGAGATTTCTAACTCAGATAATCAAATTAAGAGCACAGTTCTCAGATTATCCAATTAAAAGAGTTAGATTAGATAACGCTGGTGAATTCACATCCCAAGCTTTTAATGATTATTGTATGGTATCAGGGATTGAAGTAGAGCATTCTGTTGCTCATGTTCATACACAAAATGGTTTGGCAGAATCATTAATTAAACGGCTGCAACTAATTGCAAGGCCATTGATCATGAGATCAAAACTCCCAACCTCTGTATGGGGACATGCTATTTTGCATGCAGAAGCACTAATTCGGATAAGACCAAGTGCATACCATAGATATTCCCCATTACAGTTAGCATTTGGAAAAGAACCAAATATCTCTCATCTAAAAATCTTTGGTTGTGCGGTTTATATTCCAATAGCACCACCGCAACGTACAAAGATGGGACCGCAAAGACGGTTGGGAATATATATTGGCTATGATTCTCCATCAATAATAAGATACCTAGAACCACAAACTGGTGATGTGTTTACGGCACGATTTGCCGATTGTCATTTCAATGAGAAAGAATTCCCAACTCTAGGGGGAGACAATAAACAAGTAGGAAAAGAGATCAAATGGAGTGTACCATCGTTATTACACCTTGATCCTCCTACGAAACAGTCAGAACTAGAAGTTCGACGTATCATGCATTTACAAAATATAGCAAATCAGCTACCTGATGCATTTGCTGATACCAAAATGGTAACTAAATCACATATACCCGCTGCAAATACTCCTGCTCGTATTGAAATACCACAAAATGGTGGAACGGCAGTTGATACACGTGAATCAGGAACACGTTTAAAGCGCGGTAGACCTATTGGTTCAAAGGATAAACTTCCTAGAAAACGTAAGGAATGTGAAAAGCATGATACTCCCAAAATAACAGAAAATATTTTGGACGAAGAAAATTGTGAATCTAACGACAATATAAAGCATCTTGAATCTGAAGGAAATCATGAGATTTCTATCAATTACATCCATAATGGAAAGATATGGAAACGAAATGAGATGGATGATATTGATGACGTTTTCTCATACCTTTTAGCAAAGGAAATAAATGAAGAAAACGAAGATCCAGAACCAAAGTCTGTATATGAATGTCAAAAGAGACATGACTGGATAAAATGGAAAGATGCAATTCAAGTCGAATTAGATTCGCTTAACAAACGAAATGTATTCGGACCTATTGTGCTCACACCCAAAGATGTAAAACCTGTTGGGTACAAATGGGTGTTTGTCCGAAAAAGAAATGAGAAAAACGAGATTACAAGATACAAAGCTCGTCTCGTAGCCCAAGGTTTCTCTCAAAGGCCAGGAATTGATTATGAGGAAACTTATTCTCCTGTTATGGACGCAATCACATTTAGATTCCTGATGAGCCTAGCGGCCAATGAAAATTTAGAAATGCGTCTCATGGATGTCGTTACGGCATATTTATATGGATCATTAGATACTGATATCTATATGAGAATCCCAGATGGATTTAAAATGCCAGAAACGTTAAGTTCCAAACCTAAAGAGTTATGTGCAATAAAATTGCAAAGATCATTATATGGGTTAAAACAATTTGGACGAATGTGGTATAATCGTCTCAGCGAACACTTAACAAAAGAAGGATACACGAATGATCCTATATGCCCTTGTGTTTTCATAAAGAAAACAACATCCGGATTTGTGATAATCGCGGTGTACGTTGATGATCTTAATATTATTGGAACTCAAAACGAAATCCAAAAGGCATCAAACTATCTGAAAGGAGAATTTGAGATGAAAGATCTCGGGCAGACAAAATATTGTCTAGGATTACAAATTGAGCATTCTCGAAAAGGTATATTTGTACACCAGTCTACATATACCAAACGAGTATTGAAACGCTTTAACATGGATAAAGCAACTCCTCTTAGCACCCCGATGGTCGTTAGATCACTTAATGTTGAAAATGATCCGTTTCGACCATCTGAGGAAAATGAAGAAATACTTGGTCCTGAAACTCCATATTTAAGTGCAATTGGAGCTCTTATGTATCTTGCAAATTGTACTCGACCTGACATATCATTTGCTGTTAATCTTTTAGCGAGATTCAGTTCGTCTCCTACACGAAGACATTGGAATGGAATTAAACATGTCTTTCGTTACCTTCAAGGAACAACTGATTTAGGCTTGTTTTATCCTAAAAGTTCAAAAGGTCAAATGATTGGTTTTGCAGATGCAGGTTATTTGTCAGATCCACACAAAGCTCGATCCCAGACAGGATATGTTTTTACAATTGGAGGCACCGCCATATCTTGGCGTTCTCAGAAGCAGACACTTGTTGCTACTTCTTCAAATCACGCTGAGATCATTGCACTCCATGAAGCAAGTAGAGAATGTGTATGGCTAAGATCAATAAGCCGACACATCTGTTCAAGCAGTGGGATTGACGAAAATGCGGAGCCAACTATTCTATATGAAGATAACGCGGCATGTGTTGCTCAAACGAAGGAAGGATATATCAAAAGCGATAGAACCAAACATATACCTCCGAAGTTCTTCTCATACACTCAAGAGCTCGAGAAGAATAAAGAGATTGAAGTAAGATATGTTCGATCATGCGACAATGCAGCCGACCTCTTCACAAAATCACTCCCTACCTCGGTATTCAGAAAACACATCCACAACATTGGAATGCGCCATCAGAAGGATATATGACTGCTTATTCGAGGGGGAGCTTACGTGGTTGTACTCTTTTTACCTTACTATGGTTTTTCCCATTGGGTTTTCCTGGAAAGGTTTTTAACGAGGCAACAAAGACGTTAAGCGAGAGTGGATAGTGACACCGGTCCCCAAGGGGGAGTGTTATGAAAGACAGCTAAGAAAGCCAGCAGCCAGCCGTTTATGTTGAAAAATATAAAAGATGTGGGGTCTGCTGCACTATTTGCACAGTGAATTTCTTTCTATATATACGAACATTTATGTTCGTTGTATTACGCATCTCTCAACCTCGACCTTCTCTTCTCTCTCTGATAAAATCTTTCTATCAGTGTTAAAATTTTTACGGGTATAAAATTTCGTCCTTATCTAAATTCCTGTGAAACAATAAAATACTAGTCTTTTTTATAACATAAATATATATATTTGAATTTAGGTTCATCGTTTTAGTGACATTTGTGGAATTTTCTGTCCTCGGGCTAGGAAAAGAAAGAAAATTCAACGAAACATTTGTCTTGTAATGAAACATGTTTTTGAATACAAAAGATTTTCTGGTCCCACTGTGGAAAGTAGAGAGAAAAATCAAAGATGGAAAATCATGTGAAATCTTGAATCAAATGAACTATCCACATCCAGACAAGACATCAAGTTTTGGAGCTATCTACGTCTAATAGATATTTATGTTAAAATTGTTATAGTTCGGTTTAGTCTTCAACCGAGCTTGTTGTCCATTAGTGTTTCTGTTATAGAACCTAGACTGTAAACAACTTACAAAGAAGGAATTATGTAAATACTTTAAAGGTTTATTCTAACACATGATTTGGTTTTAGTTTAACACAAGCATATACAAACCGCATAAATAGTTTGATTTTGTTAAGCAGAAGTTCTAGTAACAATTGTGAATACAATTATGGTTTAGATGCATGAACATTGAACACAATCCGAACACAATTCATAAGACATAAAGTTTTTTTTTGCTTTTTTTGTCTGTTTATTGAAAAATCAATGAGGTTTACGTTTGTTCCTTTTTCCTCACTCCACTTGTAAGAACAATAATATATGTGAAAAATATCTAAAGGGGACGTTTGGCTAGGCCGCAATAAAGAGCGTTGAGAGGCGGTTCAGCTTCAGTGTATAGAGACTTCTCATCGTTCCAGACACGAACATAGAGCTCTTGTCCTAAATACCTCCTCGACCATATCTGTGACCTTAGATTCCACATCCCTTTGTTGTCCAACGACACCAATATGCTTGTCCACGACAACGGATACACCTTCACACACACAATCATAGTTGATCATGTATATATTTAGATTAAATGAAGTTGTTTAAGATCTTATTTTTCTTTTTTTTTATTACCTGAAAGGTGTGCCTTGCAACAGCGTCAACCAAGTTGTAACGTGTTCTCATTGTCTCATTCCATGTCCCTGACCCAAATCTGAAAAAAAACTCCGGTTATTAATTGTTGTAAATAACCGATCCGGTTTAGATAACAGAGGGTGCATGCTTACCCAACAAGAAAGGCACTAGTACCATCCATATGCCAAGATTGAATTGATCTCTCATCGTTCTGGAAAACGATTTCCACGAACTCATGGAGCTCAATGTCGAAAACCGATGTACCAAAATGAGCTGGTCCGATTGTAGGAGTGCTAAGGATTGTTTTGAAATCAAACACGCCCGAAATGTTGTACCAATCGGCAAGTTTCAAAGGTGTTGTTGGGTTGATGTATGATATTCGGTTTACCGTGTACCGAAGCTTGCCATAGATCATCGTAGCCGCATTGGCTAGAACCAAAGTTCGGTTTATCGGTATGGTACCATAGTGATATGATCCTTGTGGGTTTGGCCTTGCAGCATTTGCCGTCAAATTCATCCTACAATACAGCATAATAAATCAAATTAAACCAAACCAATCTAAAATTGTCTGGTTCAGTTTGGTTCGTTATTATTATACCTGATGGTTCTTGCTTGTTTCATGGACCAGTGGATATGGTAAGTAGGACCAACTGGAAGGGGGCCAGAGACTGCGTTTTTGGAGCCTAGGTAACGAAGACTCGCGGTAGTGTTTAATATTGGTTTGGTAAACCGGCTCGAAGCTACAATGTAATAGTCCCTCACTGAAGCTTTTAAAGTAACCAAGACCGTCACCGATTGACCAACGTGGATGTCAAGAGACTCATAGCTCTCTTGAAGAGTGTGAGCGCCTTCAACTTCAATGAGGGTCATTGTATGATTTTGAATCCTAAAGTTTATCGATGTTGCTATCCCGACATTCGATACCCTAAACTTGTATGTTTTGCCTGATGATAGTCGAAAATAAAAGATCAAATAATAGCACTAGACTACTAACCATGGGATGTAATAAAAAAAACAAAGGGTTCTTGATGGGTTATATAATGACCTTACCTTGTTGACCGGTAAATATTAAACCTTTAGAAGCACCATTGATAAGAAGAGCATCCGGAAGTGGAAGTGCATAGCCTGCGTCAAGCCGCTTTTGCAAATCCTAGTAACCACAAATAAGAGTAAAAATAAGTATTACTAAAAAATGTAAATATTAAGCATTAGGCTGTATGTATCGTGTTATATGTACCTTGTGGCTCAATTTGAACCAGTCAGTGACGAGAAGGGTGAAATCACCATCAGGTGTGAGATAAGGAGTGGTAATAACGGATCTCTGGTTAATGTTGAGAGCACCAAAAGCACCACTAGCTCGGTGCATTGATGTGGAAGCGAAGTAAGTGAAAGTGCCGATTTGATCTTTAAGTTGAAACTGATAAGTCCAGTTCGAGTTTGGTTGGATCGGACAGTTTGTTCCCAATACTCCATCTTGCCACGATGTCCTTCTCTGTTTAATTCCATTCCTACACATAACATATCGTTAAGTATATATACACTTATACAAAATAAATACGCCAATGAGTTATGTGGTATATACCAAGTGATGAGGAAAGGTTCGTCAAGCTTGTTGATGAGATTAACAACAATGTTGTTGTTTGTGACAGCTTCAATCGCTGGACCAGGGAACTGCCCGTTGATAAGAATGACCTACGTACAACGTACCAAAACATACATCAATTAATGTTGATTTCTCATAACGAATAACTCTTAAGTAAAAAGATCATAGAGTTTACCTGTTGAGGAACACCCAAAGGAGATCTTGTTCCATAGGTAACAGTCCAAGTGTAGAATAAATAAGGATCTTCTGCTTTGACCAAAACAGAGCCCAACCAAAATAACAAGGTTCCTATGAATAGTTTACATAATAGGAGATTGGACTGTTTCATTTTTGCTAAGACAAATTAAAATCAAATCTTGATCTCCCTCAAGATTTTGATTTTATTTGTGTTGCGAGTCTATGTTTGAGGTTCGACCTAAGGACAATCTTATATACATGTATGAAGGTAGAGAGACTAATTCAGTGTTAGTATTGTATTAAGTTTTTGTCAGCGTAGATGACGTGAATCCCCATGCATCACACTCCATAAGCTCTTTTGCGGCGTACTTCATGCAAAATGCTTGCATTGAGAACTTTTACATTAAATGCACGCCTTACATACTGGAAATTTGGAAATGTATACTTTAATTTTACTAAGATTGTCAAGTTTTTTTTGTCGGCAAGAGACGAGTACATCTTCATATTTAGATTGTTTCTCTTTCCTCAAAAATAAATGTTTCTCAAATCTGAGCTATAAGTTCTCTTAAAGATATTTACGCTTAGTGAGATATTACGTATCATATCATATACAGTTCGATGTCATTTTAAAAAAAAAAGTTAACGTGAAATCAAGCTCCTTTAAGATGCGATGAGCATTTACAACTAATACTACTATTTTTGTCACAAAAATATATTTCGACGAAGAAAATGATCAAAATAAGTTTTATTAAAAGATAAAATGTATTTTTATCTAGGGTTAACTAATCTAATTTTAGGGCTTCGAGTCAGGGGGTGAGATTTTAGGAATAAAGTTTCAATTTTTAAAAAATAAAAAAATTAAAATTAAAATTTTCAAAATAAATAGAAGCTATTTTGGTCATTTTCTTCTTTGAGAGCTATTTTGTGATAACAACTTAAACATGAGTTCGTTATTCGAGGGAATTGCCCTAAAAAAAGTTAATACTACTATTTATATCAAATAAATTATCATAACCGATTCACGAATTAAAAAGTGTATGCAATGGATGCGTGTTTTGAGATTTGACTTTGGGACATTAAAACTAAAGAAGTAACTAACGAAGTGTGAAAATGTAGATCTTGATCTAAGATTAAATTATATGTTCCCTCCAGCATCAAATGCTCAAAATTAATAGGTTGACTTTTGATTTGATGTATTCGCATAGATTCTATATATAATTAAGAAAAGCAACTAATCACAATCACATAATTAAGTCCTCAAACTAATTAAAACATAAAGAGTACTGCTTCTATCTCACGAGATTCCTATATAGATTATTATTTTTTGTAAACAATAAATATAATGAAGAGTCAAACCAATTGCTAATGACTCGGAACCATGAGACATGGTGATGCATCCCTAGAAGAGAGATCAAATATAGGGAAGAGGAAGAGCTCCAGTTAATCACTCATGTGGATTCGTTACCACTAAGCTCGCTAGTACCATGTGAATCTCTATATCCTAATGTATTTATACGACACAATATGTATACATACGCTATTTTTATTTAAATTAGTAATACATGCATGTGTTTGTGTGCTTCCTCACTCCACATCTTACGAAACTTGTCTTGAGACTAACAAATGTTATTGATGGACTCGCCCTCTCTTTTTTTTTGGAATTAGGGGGTTTCATGCGTTTGTTCCTTAATCTCTTTAATGTTGATTTTATGTACATTAAGCTTCTACATAACTTTAATCCTGAACCTAATATATTGTGTACAATTTCTCTGACTAATTTACACTTGTATAGTAGATATCTTAGTGGCCTAAGATGGATTATATATCATCATCATACGTAGTTTTCTCGCTACCAATGGTCTCTACAAGAACATTGTCCATTTCAAAGCAATGAAACGAACTAAGTCTCTCACCGCTATCTTCCTCTTTGTGATCTTCAATATCAACTTAAATACTTAATAACACTATGACAATCCAAAGAAGACCTCAAGTTCTTGAACACCTTATCCTCCGTTCTTTCCTAGGTTCAACTTGAAGAAAACTTTTTCTCGTGACACCGGTTCTGGATATGAAGACTGTTTCATGAATATCAATCCACGGAAAGTAGTTATCAAAGGCGGAAGGTAATAATACCGCACTTGTGAAGTAAAGATTTGGTCACCGATAACATAACGGCTGAATAAACCTTCTGAACTGACAACATAAAAAACTTTCTTTAGAAAAACAAAAGCTCCGTTGCCGGGAATCGAGCCCGGGTCTCCTGGGTGAAAGCCAGATATCCTAACCGCTGGACGACAACGGATGTGTTGCTTTCTCCAGAAAACACAGGTATCCAAATGAAGAAATCATTATTCCATGGAATCACTTCATCTTTTCGTTGTATAAAAATGGAATCACTCTTTCTCTTTGTTCCTTGTTTTACTCGAGAAAACAGCATCTTATTGGTTATTCGTCTTTAAAAGATGAAACTAAGACCATCCAAAACATTCAGCTTTTTAGCTGTAGAGAATGAAAGAATCGTTTAAAGTACATGAAGTATCGTTTGTTTACCAATTACCAACAAAATCTTCAGATCGTATAAGTGATTAAAACATATGTGAAATCATTCATAAAGTATAATCTTATTATTTATTCATTTCCTAAGATAAACAAACATAAATTCTTAAGTTTATGAGTTCTTATAAGTCCTAACTAGTTCATGGCATTCAAGTAGTTAAGAATTCATTACTACTATGAGGTTTGAAGGATTATGGTTCTTACTTCCCTACAGCTTATTCCATTATGGTTGGTAACTAAGCTTTCTTTTTTTTTGGGTCAAAAGTAACTAAGCTTTCATAAGTCTAAAGATCAGCAAGGATTTCAGTTCAAGATCCCAATTATGTATATATGAACTTTCTTTGATGTTTGCGGGATTTTAATTTGTATGTCGTGAACAATGAGGTTTGATGTGTTATGGAAAATGTATTGTATATAGGGTGACTTTGATCAACAATCTAAAGTATTCTTTTACAAAATATAAGATATATATATATATCATATTCAATGATCGATGGGACAATGTTATAAGTTTGTATTTTCCGAGATTGGCTTAGTCAAATCAGCAGGTTCTTGCTTTTTCACCAAAGATGATATCATTGGATTCTCGCAGATAGAAACGACGAACCTTATCCTCCGAGTAGATAGACAGAGCAAAAGCTATGGTTTGCTACAACTTTGTAAGAAAATATTTTTAAAAGGAGTGGAGAAAAAAAAAAGGTTAGAGAGACACATGACGTGAACCCACAAGAGGAATCTAATCAATCAATGGTATCAATATCTGGATCTCCTTAATACAACTCCAGACGTTTCAGTTCATCTTTTAAAGAAAACGATTCTCGTGAAAAAATCTGATTTACCAAACCCCCCAAATTTACCAAAAAAATTTTTTTAGCTGAATTTTTTTAAAAACCGCCTACAGCCCCCTAAATTTCAGGGCCGGCCCTGATTGCATGTTACGATGTTCGGGAATAGTTTTTGGTTTTAGGAATCAAATGATATAAAAACTTGGTTGATATTTTTTTTTATAAAAAAAATTGGTTGATATTTGCGTATGGCTAGCAAGAAAAAGCGTCGAATAAAGCTGATTTGTGTGGTGGGATCTGCAACATTGGATTATGCGAAAAGATCCTTCATGGCTGCTCATTGCCTCTTTGGTAATTTGCTAGTGTTCTAGTTTCAAAAATATCTACATCGCCTTTTTTATTCTACAAATTTAGACTAATTAGAAATAGAGTATGAACTCACGCACGTAAATATAGTAACAAGCACAATGAATGAATAGTTAATTTTGCTAAGCCTTCTTTATTTTAATTAATAATAGATCTCGATCCGCGCAACCGCGCAGATTTTTGTTTTTATTTATTTTTATATAAATATTTTGTTTTCAATTCTAAATTGGTATATATTATAATATATATGTGTCTATTAATTTTTAAAACATAATAAGTTTACTGTATATTTTTTTCATTGAATAGACTGTTTCAAACTTTCACATGTATTTGTATCTTCTTCTATATATATTTTTTTGGATTATTATTTCATTATTAAAATCGTAACTATATATATAAAGATTAGTAAAATATTGTTTTATTGTCATATTCAAAAATATTGTAACATTCCACAAATTTAGAAAGTTTTTTAAAAATTAAATTTTTCGCTTCATAGATTTATATTATTGAGTAAATAATTGAACATTTAGTTTTTATTTAATTTTTATAATAAAATATATAATTTAAAATTTGTTTTCATTGGTTTAAGACTTTAAGGTAGTAAAGATTAATCTTTTTGTTATTTAAAAAAAATCTTTATAATTTTAAAAGTTAACATCGATAAATATTTAAATATTTAGCATATAGAGGTATAATATTACAATATTAAATTATATCTATTTAATTTATACTATATATAAATCCACAATTATTATTTAAATCCAATTATTTATAGACCAATAAAAATTTCTGGTATGCCCAAAATTTAAACGATAAGATTAGATATTAAATGTAATATGATAGGAATATGTCCATTAGGTTCATTTTTTATAAAAAATCACACATGAATCAAGGTTGTGACTTATGTTTTAATATATAAGATATTTATATAGAACTCATTGAAAAAATATTATTTTATTTTATAAGCTTAATGAACAAAAAATTACTTTATTTTCGTAAATGTTTTACTAATACAAAAATATATCTTTCTTTTTGGATTAACAATAAATATTCTCAATCTATGAAAATATTCATATTAATCTCCAAAAAGAGATACATTACATAGATGCATTATCTCTGTGGATATTCAAATGAGGTTTAAAACATATGTCCAACGAGTTTAGCGTCATGGAGTTGATTCTAAGTTCCAGGTTTTCCTAAAGTTTGTCTACCTAAACCATCCCAATCAATAAGAAAATATAATTACGTTGTTTTTACTCTTTTTTATTTTACTTTTCTAATTTATCATTTTCCAAAATAAATTATTTAAGTGTGGTGTTAGTACTAGTCATAAAGCCTATGGTTATTTGCAAACTATAAACATGCTGTTACACTATAATACAATCTGATTTGAGAAAATACATTCAAATAAAATGCTAAAGAAAAGCAACTAAACCATGAAAACATTTATTCAATGGTGTAAGGGCAACCACTGATGTGATGATGAATACGCAGTGTAATACTATACATTTTTTCACAGCCCAATTTTTTCTAATTTAGAAAAAATAAACTCAGGATGGGAGAATCTGAGAATCTTGAGTAAGGAATCAGTAATACAAAATAATAACAAGTTTACACAAAACTAGATATTGTGTATTTATATTAAGGGCAAAACAAAAGGAAGGAAATATCAAAATAAATAAATGAGTGTAAACATACTATAAGTTTAGTGTAATTGTACGGTCTTATCTGTAACATACTATAAGTTTAGTGTAATTGTACGGTCTTATGACAAACAGATTCTTATTAGTTCCATTTAAAGATAGTCTAATTAATTAAGTATTTTACAAAAGTACCCTCGTGACCTCACTTATTTACAGCGGCTACGATTCACCGCGTACTTCTTCTTAATCTATTTTCTTCCTATCATCTCACCTTCTTCCTTCATCTATATAAACGCTATTCTAGCTTCTTTGTCTTATATTGTTTCTTTCGATGGTGCAAACAGATACAGATCGAAGAATGGGTCTTAATTTGAATATCTCTCATTACTCTTTAGCAAAACCATTATCTCAATTTCTCAACGATGTATCCAAAATCAAAGACAATCATTCGAAACTGTTTGAAATCGATGGATATGTTGGAAAGTTGGAGGAAGAGAGGAAGAAGATCGATGTTTTCAAACGTGAACTCCCTCTATGCATGCTCTTGATGAACGAAGGTGTCGCTCTCTCGATTCTCAATTTTGTTTCGTGTTTAACTGTTTTGGTATTTAACGAAATGGTTTCTCTGTGTAGCGATTGAGAGGTTGAAGCAAGAGGCTTCATCAGTACAAGGGGTAGAACTGGAAACTGATAATAAGAAGAACTGGATGAGCTCTGCTCAGTTATGGATCTCGAACACTAACTCCCAGTTTCAATCGGTAAGACACGAGAAACAAAAAAAAATCAAACCTTTTAATGTATGTTTTGTCTTGTGTTTGGTTGATCTTAACCTTTGAGATCATTGTGACAGACAAACGAAGAAGAAGACCGGTGTGTGACTCATAATAACGCTAACCAACGAGGGGCAATTCTGTCATTTAACGTCCCTCCACCACCACCACCTACAGCTCCTCTGTCTCTTCCAACGTCAGAAATATTGACTGACTATAGCAGCAGAATTGAGCAGAGTCATCCAATTCAGAAGAAAGATGTGAGAAGGAAATGGTCTGAGGATCTTCACCGGAGGTTCGTTGATGCTCTTCAGAAGATTGGAGGGTCACAAGGTTAGTAACTTTTGATCTCAATTCTCCAATAGCATGTTAGTGTGTATTGATTGGTTAATACTGAGATTATGTTTGTTGTTGGTGTGACAGTGGCAACACCAAAGCAAATTAGAGATATCATGAAAGTTGATGGTTTAACCAATGATGAAATCAAGAGCCATTTACAGGTAAAAAAAGTTCTTATCTTTTTTCTTTTTTTTTACAAATGAATGAATGATTTTTTACAGTGTGTGAAATGATAACCTCTTGCAGAAATATAGAATGCATATCCGAAAGCATCCTCTGCATCCAGCAAAGATTTTGATTGCCTCTGATCAGCATGGCTTGTTAGATAGGGAAACACAGAACTTGGATTCGCCACAAGGCCCGCTTGTTGATAGAGGTTGTTGGTTCAGTAATAATGGTGGGCATAGCTCAGAGGAAGAAGAGAAATCTGATGGACGTAGCTGGAGAAGTGGATCAAGGAGGAAGAGACAAGGGTTGGGATCTTGAGCTTTGAAGATCGAATCATAATACTATGCAATAGTGATGAATGATAAAGTTACCAACTGTGCTCAAAACTTAAAAGTTGTAGATGTAAACATGAGAGGGGACATAAACAGAGGATTTTGTGCAATATAATATAGATAGAGAGAAAGAGATCAAAATCTCAGTTTGTGTTTTTTTTTTCCTAACTTCATAAGAAAGGGAAATTAATAAATCAGAGATTTTGATTTTGTTTTTGTTTTCTAATTAGTATCAGTAATTGGTAAATCTATGGTCTGTTTACTTAATAACCTTTGAAAACATAGGATGGAAAAATCACAAATTATGCAACACATCATTTTCTTCAATCTTGCATTATCTGAACGTTTGGTTGGCTTGGTATGGGTTTGATATATAATAGAGACTTGACCAAATCAAAATTAATAAATTTGACTCGGTCGATGCAGTTTATATAACTAAACCGGGATCAGAACACTATTATTCAATCTTTGGATTTGGGCCTTGTGGGCCTCATCCACCTTCACGTTTGTGTGTGTTCATTTTACAACAAGCCCATGTCGAATCATAGGGTTTAAGCACAATCAATCACAGGAGCTCTATGCTGTGGAGCTAGAAACTGGTGTGTTTGTTGTTGGGGAGAGAAGAATGAGAGAAATAGTGACGATTCAAGTCGGAGAGTTCGCGAACTTCGTCGGTTCTCATTTCTGGAACTTCCAGGTTAGAACCCATCTCTCAATTTCAATCGGTTATTCTGGGTTTCGTTTCTCTCTGTGCTTCACTACATAAAAGTCTTCACCTTTTTGATTTTCCATCGTTGGGTTTTGCTAAAGTCGAAGACTTTTTTTTTTTGCTTTGATTGCAGGATGAGTTGCTTGGGTTGGCTAGTGACCCAGAAAGCGATCCAATTTTCCGGAACAATAATCTCGACATGGACGTTCTCTACCGCTCCGGTGCTGTGTTTAAAAAGGCGATCGCCTTTTGCGCAAAGGCGCAAGGCGCAGTAAGGCGACGGTCCCACCGCCATAGACCTTTAAGGCGAGGCTAAGTCCGTAAGGCGCTCGCCATACTGCGCCTTTGGCTTAACTACAATGCGCCTTAAGCGCTTCGAAAGCGTGCTTTGTAGTTTCTATTAAAAACTACTTTCACCAAACCCTTAAAACATCTTGAAAACCATGTAACAACTACTCTGACCAACCCTTTAAAGACCCTTACAACATGAAGCTTAGATTTTTAGTTTTCAAGTTCTCTGTTTTAGTTATTGGATTTTATCAATGAGTATATAGGTGACTGTATTAGTGTGTATATGACTAACTGGTATAGCTGACTATATTAGATTGTACACGACTCTAACTGTCTGAACTACTCTATAACTATCTTTTGTACATAACCATACAGTTATAGTGTGTAGAGCTACCACGTACACATGCTTCTAACCTAGGAAAACTATCAATGCATTTCTAAGTTCCTCTGTAGCTCTATACTACTATTATATGTTTGAATGTGTACTATCTATAAGGCGAGCGCCTTGGACCGCCATGGCGCAAGGCGCATGGCTCCAACCTCATCGCCTTAGAGCGCCATGCGCCTTTTAAAACACAGCTCCGGTGAGACCCAGCAGGTGAGGCTTGAGAGAGTCTTCTTTTGACTTTTGTCATTTCCCTTTTTTTTTTTTTAAAGTGGTGATGTTTTGTGCAGGGGGTTTCTACATACACTCCTCGTCTGCTTTCAATCAACTTCAAAGGTACTTTTCAAAGTTGCTTAGCTCTTTAAAATTATATTGAATAACTTTAAGATCTTGTTTTTTTTTTACGGTTATTGAATGAACAACACCAATGTTAAGAGAGTCACTCACAAGCAAGGTTCAAGATTAATTATTTAATTTATGGTAATTTATAACCTTTCAGGGTCACTAGGCTCCATGAGCTCACACGGTACCCTCTACAACCAAGCTTCTTCATCAAGATCAGATTCTTCCCAAACCTGGTCAGATAATGCAAAGATTCAATCTCAGTGGTTTAGATCTTAGTTGGAATATTCAGTTTCACATCATTTGAATATATCCACTTTGTGTCCTGTATAGGTTTGGAGATGTTGATACTCAGAGATCTGAACCTCGAAAGAGAAACTTGTTTCAACAAAGTTTATACGAGGAAGAAGCTACAGCAACAGAGATTGAAGACAAAGACATTGTTGGATCCTTGGATGAAACCGTTGAATGCTGGACAGACTTCTCCAAATCCCACTACCACCCTCAAAGTCTCTACGAGCTAAACGGCTTATGGATGGACTCTCACGACTTCAACAACTACGGAGCCGGCAAAGACCTTTTCTCCGAGGCCTCACGCGGAGATGAGATATGCGACAAACTCCGCTTCTTCGTGGAAGAGTGTGATCACATCCAGGGCGTCAACTTCCTCGTGGACGACTCAGGAGGCTTCTCTCCTCTCGCAGGTGACTTCCTGGAGACGATGGCTGATGACTACACCAACGTTCCTGTCCTGCTTTACTCCCTGAGGAGTCCAGTGTCTCAGAAGAAGACGGTTATAAACAAGCTTCACGACGCTGTATCGTTCTCAAGACTCTCCTCCTTTTGTAAACTCTTCACTCCGATTGGTTTACCTTCCTTGACCGGGATGAAGTATCTTAGCCTCGGAGATGAGAAGCCTTATCGAAGCAGCGCGGTGTACGCAGCTGCTCTGCATTCAAGCACACTCCCTTTCAGAATGCAGCACACAAGCTCAGATTCAAGTGAAGTGTCTAACGCTATGGACGTTAATACACTTGTGCAGCTTTTAACTAACCGTGGTAGACAGAACATAGTGGCGATTCTTGATTCCGCAATGCCGTTAGAGAAGAC
This sequence comes from Brassica napus, assembly GCF_020379485.1. NCBI lineage: Eukaryota > Viridiplantae > Streptophyta > Magnoliopsida > Brassicales > Brassicaceae > Brassica > Brassica napus. Next base: position 54,035,942 of record NC_063450.1, on the reverse strand, counting down.
TCTTCTAACAAATCTGCAGACTCTAACCCCTGAAGTGACTGAAGATGTTGAAGACAATCAATCAGTTGAGTCGATGTGTATACTTGGAGCTCTTGGATCAGAAGATCAAGAAGCAACGGTTTCAGAAGTGAGGAATGCTGTTGATGCATCTTATGATGAACAGAGACCGTTGTTTTGCAATCTATCTGTCTCGCGTGTTCCTCTCCCTGTGCCTCTACCGTTTCCTTCTATCTTTGGGAACCTTGTTGGGAGGAAAGGCGAGATCCTGAGCAGTCCGGCATCGGATTTGATGTGCAGAGGGTCGTTGGATGTGCACTCTGTGCCAGTAGCAACGAGATGGAGATCTTCGAGCGCGGTTTTGCCGTTCTTGGAGAGTAGGATGGTGAATTTGGAGAAGCTTGGGATACAATGGGGAGCTGTGGGGTCAGATGTGGTGAGGGCGTGGGGGTTTGGGAGAGAGGAGTTGCAGGAGATGAGGGAGAATCTGGCAAAAATGGTGTCTGAGCTGAGTCCTCATCAGTTTTCAGAATCTGAAGATTCAGATTAGAGTTTTTTAAAGTTGTGTGTTTAAAACGAAACTGTTGTAACTTGTAACATCTCTTCTCTGTTGTTTTCTTGAAATCGAACTGCTTGCCGTTTTTTGTTTTAAGAAGTGTAATACATGACGTTAACAACTTGCCGTTTTTTTGTTTTAAGAAAGTGTTATTTATACACAGATTTCATGTCCTTTGATAGCTAACAAAGCTTGTTCTTCTCAAATGCATTTAACAGTACGGTGAACAGCAGTCTCAACTATTCTGTTTCCTTATATTGACTTCACTCATCTCCATGTCTCCATGATGATCCTTTAGCATTTGGTACTTTACTAGTTTATAGAGCTAACTAGTGTTACACTGTTACTCCTGTGCTATACACACGGGGCAAATCTCTTATGATTTTAATTATTTTATAATATTTTAAATCTTACTGAATTAGTAATTTTTTACACATATATAGTCTATAACAATGGATAATATTAGAGCAAATAAAGCTGAATCTGTTTTACAGAATATTTGATATTATTTTTAAAATAGATATGTGATATCTTTAAACAGACGATGATTAAAACGCGGTGTTATCTTGTGTTGATAATAATAATGGCTGCACATGGGCGAAGGACCTCTGAGTGCCATGCTTCTTCTTCTTCATCTCCTTTCATTTGTTGCTTATTTAATCTGTGGACCTTACTGAAGCTGTTTTTTTTTTCAGGCTTGAAATAATTTAAAGAGAACAGATGTTTGTGCCTGATGTTTGTGTTCTCTGTTCCGGGCATAGTGAATCACATCAACATCTGTTTTTGGTTGTTCCTTTAGCATTTGGTAGTTTACCACAATTGCTTGTTGTTTATAGAGCCAATTATCATCCTACCATAATCAGAATTGTTTTTGTTTATTCACTTTAAGGTGATAAAGATTTGGTTGTTAAATTTTCTATTTTATTTGAGGGAAAAATTACTCAAAAACAAATCAAAAATTTAAACAAAAACCAAAAAGAAAAGAAAACACACTAAAATCATCCATAAGTCTTCTTCCATGAAGATGAAAAACACAAGCGGCAAACTCCACTCTCAGTTTTGAAACATTGTAACTGTTATGATACCTCCGTACCGGTGAACAATATCCCTGCAACTGTAACGACCCGTATTAGTCATGAGTTGGTTTGTTTCAAATATTTGGTTTAACTAAACCGGCAGCGTTGGTATAATTAATTAGTGGACCAACCAAGTGTGCTTACCTAATCTTCTTCCTTGGGGGCCGTCAAACATCGTGGAGAGTGTGAGGGCTCATGATGCATCGTCATTCTCCTCCCCCATGTCTTATGTCGATGTGGAGATTTGTTTTCACCACCACCACTCGTCGTTCTTTACAGAACCGGGACCATCGCCGTCATACCGCATCACCAGTTCACCACTCCAACGACACCATCCATGCCGCTGTCGTTAGCCGGAGCCACAGCCGTAACTGTCAACCACTGTTATGTGCCACCATGGGCCGCGGGTCATCGGAGGGGCACTTGTCACCGGAGTCATCGCAAGTCTCATTAAGTCTCCATCAGTTTTCGGGTGTAGTCATCTCGTACGTACCAGTTCCGTAATATAAATTAAGAACGTGACCGAGCCGAAAGGGAGAGAAGGCACATGGAACTGGATCCATCGTCTCACCACCACCTGGCTCCAACCACCATCATCACTTGTTATCTAAAAGCCGTGTAGCTAAGTGTTCTTCCTTCTTACTTGAGCTACAAGCAACCTTCATGGCATATAATTAACTTTAATCGTGCCATGCCATGCGCAGGAAGAAACATGGAACTTTAGGTGTGAATTATTGATAAATAATTCATGCTAATATAATGCCTAGACCGAGAGACATATTAGTTTTGGGTATTTCCTGATCCATTTCCAATATTGGCTAAGGTGAGGGTCTTTTCTCGAATTCCTCTTACACGGCTTAGGACCTTGAATAAGTATAATTTATTTCTAATGTGTTTCCGTCTGTGTGAAATCGAGTCTGTTATTGCTTGTTTAGTTTTTAGGTTTTTTGCTTAAACCGGAACTAGGGTGTTAGCTTGGTTCGAAAAAGCGAGAGTTTTTGTCGCCATGGCGCTAAGGCGCCCAAGGCGATGCCCTCAACGCTTAGGGACACCCTTGCCAGGCGAGGTACATAGATCCCTAGCTTTTCTCGCTTTTTCCTCGCTTTTGCAATATCCATAGAGCGCTAAAAGCGGCATTTAGTTGTCCCTACACAAAAAAAGAAGATTTGCTTAAAAATGTACACTTAACAAAACGGTTTTGTCAGAATATTTAGTATATCTAAAAGTATATACTCTTCCCACGTATTAGGCGTGTAGAGGAGGGTATCCACAACCCCACTAACCTAGGATGCAATCCCACTAACCCTAATGTCTTCTCCTATATAAGAACCATACAAACCTGAAAGTAAAACTCATTAGCTTTTCCTCTCTACAACTTACGGCAGTAGCTTATCATTTGCAAGGAAGATGGTAGCTTCTGGAAGGATTTGGAATTGGAGTATGAGGAGAGTGGTTCTGAATCTGAGTAGAGATTCTACTTGGATTGGTGTTTTTATTTGCTTTTGATTTGGTGTTTTATTTGCTTTTGAATTTGGTGTTTGCATTTGGTATTTTCAGTGTTTTGCTATTTGAACCTTTCTGTTTTATTATATGAAGTTGGTGTTTTTTATTTCTTACTTGTCTTTCTTAAGTTTTACGTAATATACTAATATATATATAAAAAAGTGGTTTTGCAGGTTACCTTGTTCTGTTGCAGGTAGACAAAGCGCTCGCTTTGTACCGCCATGGCGCTAGGCGCTAAGCTCCCACCTCCTCGCTTCTTGTCGCCACCCGCAATTTCGAACCAAGGGTGTTAGAGGATTCAACAATGATTGTTTCATTTAAAATTGGTAAATAAAAATAGTTCTTTTATTAAGAGTTATGTGATTGTTTGAGACGGATACAGAGACGGACTTCTGTATGCCGGATTGTGTGGAGGTTACGGTCAGCTATAGTCGACCGGTTGACGCGTAACCCAGGAGGTCGATAAATCATCTACGGACGTGTGTTACCGAGCACTTGTTCGGTGTGTGTATGAACCGAGCACCTTTTCGGTAGTGTTTTGGCATGTTAGTGGGCAGCGAGTGTGCACCTCGCTAGGACTGTTGTGTGATCTTTGGGTACTTTAGGTACCGTGTTTGCAATGTGTTAGGATTAAATTATATTTATTCGGAGTGCTCTGTCCGGGTCCATGGACTTCGGGTTTAGTATCCCATACCTCACTGAGTGACTTCCCCGTTACTCACCCCTCATTTGCCCCTTGCAGGTGAGACAGATGAGTATATGATATTTGGACGGATTTAGTGTTACTGAGCTTTTTATTCAGATTTTTATTTGGGCTTTGGGTGAGTGTAATTGGGTATATGGGCTTTTATTATACGAGATATTATTGGTGGCCCGCTGTTCTCCGGATTGGAGGTGACGGGTGTCACAGCAACATTAACACAGATACCTATGTTCAGCATTCGCTGCAGCTTGTTTAGATGTTGCTTGCGTTGATTCAAATAGTCTTCTATGTCCTCGTAAATAAGCTGCCCCCTCTCCTGCAATTTTGTTTTGTTATTTTAATTTTGTGATAAGACTAATTACACAAACCAATAACAATCAAGAGAATAAAAACCTCTATTTTACACGAAACATAGACCTCATCAGATATGTTTGGGGGGGTTAACCTAAGATAACTCACCTTAACCCCAAGAGCATCAAAAACTCCTATAAAACTCAGGAAACAAAGATTCAGTTTGATAAAAAAAAAGCCTGGCGTAGCTTCCAATGAAGGAATTAAACAAAGATGAAATATATCAAACTTTCCTCAGATAATAAAGGGGTAAATCCACTTACCGTTAATCACAAAGTTGCTGAAAATCCCAATATTAAGAGTGTCTTCTGAAATAGATTGTAATGTGTTGATGTTATTGATGTACATAGCTCGGTATATATACACGAGATAGATCCTAATTACAAGGGGAACTACCTAAGAAGATAATGACTAAGTAGTATTTATCTATATCTCTTAAAGTATATATCATTATCTCTATATCTTCTTAGCTGAAAACAATATATTTTTTTAAAAAAAATAGGAATAACTTCACGAATTATATAGCAGCAGAATATTAACAGAGACAACAAAATCACATAATAGTGTACAAGAAGATTAGGGTTTTTGAAGAAACTAGTCTCTCGCCTCTAGAGTTTTAGTTTTCTTTTGCGTGTAATTTATATACGTACATATATGTCTGCAAACGTCACTGTTTGGGCCTACGTAACACCATACTGGGCCCCATAGCAAATATCGTAAAGGAAATGTTTTTTTAAATCAACCTTTCGTAAAGATGAAGAGATATGTAACGCCATTAACCAAAATCATCATCGAATATCATAAGTGCATGAAGAGGAAACCTGGTGAGAAGGAGAGAAGTTGGTGAAGTGGCATGTTTGAACATGGACCGCCAAGAGCTTCCTCACACCTAAGATTATGTCCGTAGAGATTCCCTTTACCAAAAACATCCTCAACTTGAGAGAACTGTATTCACTGGTTTTCAAAACATTACCTTATATCAAATGAAAAGTGTGTAAGGCTCTCTGACAACCTTGAGAGCCACTCGGGATTCATCTGGTGTTTTAGCACTTATATCTATGGCAATGGGCAACACTGCCCAACCACAATATTAACTATTTTGTTATAGAGAAAGAAAAAGAGGTAAAGAAAGCAAAAATTGACTTGTCATTCTTGAATAACAATGAGAATCTTTCTCCTCATTCTTCTTCTTTGCTCCTTTACTCTTGTGTGGCTTTATTTCCCAGCTTTAGGAGCTATTACCAATGGACACAATCCTTTTAATGTTAGGTTACAAAACCGGAACTGAATTACATATACCAAAGACTTTTCAGTGGAAGAGTGTATATGAATGAATAGTGATGAAAAGAAGGAAGAGGAAGAAGAGAGAAGGTGTGTGTGTGTTTTATAAGAATTACTTTGTGGTGGTTAGTGGCAATGAGAAAGGAAGTAAAAGTAAGTGAGAGAGAGAGAGAGAGAGAGAGAGAGGGTAGTAGAATAAGGTGCGAGAGAGCTCTTTTTCTCTAAGACTGTTTTGAGGCTAAGTAAAATTGAGGCCTCATCACTGGCACCAACTTCATCTTTTTCCTTCCATATCCCTATCTCTATTTTTGTTTTTAAACCAATTATACATCATCTAATTGAGATTTCACTCATGACTTCCCATCATCTAATTAATCAAAGAAAGAGAAAAAATAAGAATAAAAAATAAACGAGAGAGTGGGCTGGCTCAAAATTAGTGTGGATCCTCATGTATGTAAAACTAATACATGATGTTAACTACTTGCCGTTTATTGTTTTAAGAAGTGTAATACATGACGTTTTCAAAGCGCACGTCTTGTTGTACTAATATTCATTCAAGATGCCAAATCTTTTGGTGACCAACAATCATCAGACACGTAACATAAGACTGAACCTGATAATCCTTTGACACTAAGGAGACACATCAGAGAGCTTTTTTTTTGTCTGATCAGACAAGGAACTCTGCGGCTGACAATGGCTGCCGTTACCACCGTGGCTCTGCAGTCTCTCACAGCCGCAAAACTCCACCCTCCTTCTCAGAGCGTCTCTAAATCCTTCAAGCCGGTGACGAGGCGTGTCTCCTGCTCCCTCCACGACGATCTTAAGAACTTGAGTCTGAACTGCGTTGAGGCTACCAAGATCGCTGGTTTTGCACTAGCCACCTCTGCTCTTGTAGTCTCGGTACGGTTCTTGATCAATCTCTATCTTTGATGCTAAAGACTCAGTGTGATTCCTATGATCTTGATTACTAGAGTTAAGGTTTATTATATTTTGTATGAATAAGGGTGCAAGTGCAGAAGGAGTGCCGAAGAGGCTAACATACGAGGAGATACAGAGCAAGACATACATGGAAGTGAAAGGAACTGGAACCGCTAATCAGTGTCCAACCATTGAAGGTGGCTTGGAGTCATTCGCCATTAAGCCAGGCAAATACTACGCCAAGAAAGTCTGCTTGGAGCCAACTTCATTCACCGTCAAAGCAGAAGGTGTTAGCAAGAACGCCAAACCGGTTTTTCAAAACACCAAGCTCATGACCCGTCTTACCTACACACTCGACGAAATCGAAGGCCCTTTTGATGTAAACATGATCCTTACGAGACTTTTTAATCAATGTTCAAGAAATCGTTAGGTGTTAATTAAGTGTTTTATATGGAATTATTGACTAGACCAGCACTAGACCGATTTTTTGAACGCTTAGACCGATTGAAAAAAATAATATTTAAGAAAAAATGTTTCGTTTAATTCTGATTTGCCGACTAGACGTACTAGGCGTCGCCTTTATATATTATCTTAACTAACTTTACTGATTCAATAGGTAGCATCTGATGGAACGGTGAGGTTTCTTGAGAAAGACGGTATAGATTACGCTGCAGTGACAGTACAACTTCCAGGTGGTGAGCGCGTACCGTTCTTGTTCACCATCAAGCAGCTCGTGGCATCGGGTAAACCAGAGAGCTTTGGAGGAGATTTCTTGGTGCCATCTTATAGAGGCTCGTCTTTCTTGGACCCAAAAGGCCGAGGTGGCTCTACAGGGTATGATAATGCAGTTGCATTACCAGCTAGAGGGGACGATGAAGAGTTGGATAAGGAGAATAACAAGAACACAGCTGCTTCTGTTGGTGAGATAACATTCAGTGTAACAAAGAGTAAACCCGAGAGCGGTGAAGTGATAGGTTTGTTTGAGAGTATTCAGCCTTCGGATACTGACTTGGGTGCTAAAACTCCTAAGGATGTCAAGATCCAGGGTATCTGGTATGCTAAACTTGAGCAATAGAACATGCATTATGTAGAGTATCTGTTTGTTTAGTCTGATTAGTAGATGTTAATTATTCTGGTTAAACAAAAGGTTTGCTTAATTGCTTTGAAACAAGCATTAATATTCTTGTATGTTAATCTCATTTTATAAATACTAAACCATAAACTCTAATCACTAAAAACAAATTCAATTATAAAATTAAAATATTTTTTAACTTTTAATTAAGGCCTGTTTTGGAAAAGAAAATCTCTTGTGTGCTACTTTTAGAACAAAAAATGTTTTAACATAATGTGAGACCATTTTTCTAAGTTGAAAGTAAATATTATTTTAGCTATTGGATTTCATTGTTTCTCTTGTCTATTCTACTATTATTTAAAACCACCGTTTATCAATGACAAGTCACTACTGAACTTGTCATCTATGGAAGATTAAACAACACCAATTTCAAAAAGAGATTAAATAACTTCAAAATGTATATAAAATGAATAAAGCATAAACACACTACTATAAAAAAAAGCGCATGCTACATATTGAAGGATCCGACAGCTTCTTGGGCAATCAAAATCATAGATTTAAAAGTGACTAGAAAGCTCATAATTATTCATATACTACAAAAATGGGAACCATTATACCTTTTTTTTTTTATCAGAAGGGAACCATTATACATTAAAAAATTTAACCTACTCGTAAAGGGCAGCAATTACAATGGACCCTATTGTGATTTGAAGTTGTTTTATATCATTTAGATCATTCAAGCTATTTTATTCTTAAACCCACCGTGCTACCCCACGAGCATTATACTATCAATTTGGTAAATTGATAATCTATCTGCCACACAATACACTCATAATATTTACTAAACAAGTGTGTTCATATTCATTCGTATTCACTAGTTTGAAAGGTAAACGAAGAAGAAAGAAATGATGAATAATACAACGTTTACTGCTTATTTTTCAAGTTCAAAGAAAAATATTAAACAACGTCAACTTTTTATATCAATATTATGCTTCACTAACTACATTTGTTTAAAAATAGACCACCAGTAAAATCATAAGCGTAAATATCGAAATAGTTAATGTTATGAACTAACTTTGAAATCTATATATAAATGATAAATGAATAAAGAATAAACACACTACTGAAAAAGTACATGTTACATATCTAGTGAAATTAAATTACATTGAAGGATCCGACAGCTTCTTGGCCAATCAAAATCACAGATTTAAAAGTGACAAGAAAGTTCATAATTATCCATATACCACTAAAAAGTGGGAATCGATATTAGATTTAAATTTGTAACCTAGCCATAGAGGGCATCAATTATAATGGACCCTATTGTGGTTTGAAGTTGTTTTATATCATTTAGATCTTTCAAGTTGTTAAATTCGTAAACCCACCACGCTACCCCACGAGCATTATATCAATTTAGTAAATTGTTCATTTATCTCAATACACTCGTAATAATCACTAAAGCAAGTGTGTTCATATTTTTTTAAAAAAAATAATTAAGAGGTTCTAGAGATATAATAGACTCATATATCTTCTTATGGCTAGATTTTTTAAATTCATGACCTTTAAACACTTAGATAATCTAAAAGTTTTATCCATTATATTATTCCTAGATTCATATTCATTAATAATGCACTCATGATAATTAAGCTCAGTCCCTAACATGGTGATTATAGCTAATAACATAGGTTAAGCTATCTAATTACACACAAAGCTGGCATCCTCCCCACCACTTATACAGCCTGTACTCTACTATTGGTTTACAAAACGACAAAGTCCTACGTGGCATTCAGTTTTTTTTTTTTACAAACACAAACTCAAACTCTTCTTGTCTATTTATTACACAAGTCTTCCCTTTCTCTTTCACATTATCATCACTTCCTCTTACAAGTTACAAATCCTTCAATAAGCTTCTTTCACCTGAGAACGAGTCACGACTTTCGAGTCAACTCAGCGAGATGGGTATATGCAGTTCGAGCGAGTCGACTCAAGTGGCGACGGCGAAACTGATTTTGCAAGACGGGAGGATGATAGAGTTTACGAGCCCCGTGAAAGTAGGATACGTTTTGCAAAAGTATCCCATGTGTTTTATCTGCAACTCAGACGATATGGACTTCGACGACGCCGTTTCAGCTATTAGCGCCGACGAGGAGCTTCAGCTAGGTCAGATATACTTCGCGCTTCCTCTTCGTTGGCTTCGTGAGCCGCTTAGAGCGGATGAGATGGCTACATTGGCCGTTAAAGCTAGCGCTGCGCTCATGCAAAGCGGTGGCGGTGGAGGAAGTTGTCGCCGGAAACGTGTAGATCCTATTGTCGCTGGTGAGTCTCTGAAGAGATTTGGCTCCGGTGATGATACAGTGGGATCCGGCGGTGGTAGAAGGAAAGGCAGAGACGGTGACGGTGGTGCTAGTAGCAGTAGTAGTGGCCGGAGGAGGAAGTGTTACGCGGCGGAGCTGAGTGCGATAGAAGAGTGAAGGGTAGTTTTAGAGCTTGTGGATAGTTGTAATTATGTTGGGGCACTTTAGTCATTCAACGAAGAATCAAGTTGCAAATTAGCAATATTCGAAAAGTTATCTTTTGGGATTTTAGCAGCAATAGTACTTATCATTGATTTGTGACATTTGTCGACTTAAATTCTTACGGACTATTGAGAGATGAATTTGTGTAGAGTTTGTGAATTTTGAGAGTTGATTAATTTTTAAAAGTTACGTGAATTGTAAAAATTTATATACATTGACTTATAAAATTTGATCATAACTTTTTTAAATTGATATAGATTTTCATGAATTTATATTACCTCTTTTCTTTCTTTTTTTTGTAGAATAAATATATAATTTATTTATTTTATAAATCATATAGCATGATTATTTATTTTTTGCTTTCAAATTAAAAAGAAAGTAATATTGATACATACAAAATTGAACAAATTTCTTAAATAGCCATTTAAAAAAAAATTTGTCACAAAAATGACCAAAATAAGTTTCATTAAAAAGGTAAAAGACTATTTTACCCCTTGCTATATAGATGTACAAGTAAAAAAATAAAAAGTTGTTTTATATAATTTGGAATTATATGTTTTCAAATTCGAACATTTTTATAATTTATCTATATTTTTAATGTTATTGGGATTGGAAATGTTTTTTGAAACTATTTAAAAAATATTTTAAAATTATTAAGATTTTTGTAAATGTAATTATTAATATTTATATTAAAAAATATAATATTTTAAAAAATACTTATATATGCAAAAAATGTAAAAATATATAAATGTAATGAATTATAGTTTTGAATTTTTACTTTGGATTTGAGGTGCAATAGATATTTGGTAAGAATAATTATTTTGTTTTCTAGTTTTTTATCATATGGATTTTGAAAATCACATTGATACATATGATATTTTGAAAGTTGTGTCTTATGAGTAAAAATGAATAGAATTCATCTCCCAATAACACTAAATTTAGGTAGAATTAGAGAATCAATACTAACTAAACTTTTTGAATAACAAATGATTTGAATGGATTTTAAAAATTCTTAAACCAATAACAATAAATTCTCTTAAGATTTTTGAAATCCAAAAACCAATAACAATGGATTCTTAAAATTTTCAAAGTTCATGAGAATTCTCTTCCCAATAACTTCTCCTTATTCTTCTTGCACTTTCCCTTTTCCCATGAATACTAAAATCTCCATTGTGAGACAATTTTATAGTTTAATCTATATCTTGGTCATATTAGATTAGCATAACTAATCATGTTAGATTTCATCTTTTGAATAGACAAATACAAAACACTATTTCATTGTTGTTATAATGATAAGAAAAGAACATGGGATTGGTCCCGAAAACCCTGTAACGCGGTATTGGATTGCAAGATAAATTAAAATACAATGTTTAACAAAATCGTCAAAATACGTACATCCATACCTGATGTTATGTGGTTTTCACGTTGACAAAGAAAAACAGATGTGCTTTCACATGTTTAAATGTTCAATAATATTAGTTACACAGTTCTTTAATCGGTCTGTTTTTGTGTTCACTAGAGAAAGCTGAGTTCTAATTTATAGTTGCTATTTTTCTAAGTATATCATGTCAATTTCTATCACGTTACAATGTTTATCATTTAAGACATCCCGTCTCGGTATTATAAGTATGATCATAAGATCCTTTTTTTTTTTTGAACAAAGTATGATCATAAGATCAAACTTGGATATAAGTATGTTTAACGAAGCATCATTTTTAAATGACTAGATAGATTGATATCAAGAACGAATAGAAAACGGAGTAACATGATTAGTTTGTGACCATTTTAATTATTTGCCTTTTGTAGGTATAAATATTCCAATACTCGTATAGATGACCTTGGCATTCGTCTTTTGTATCTTTACTCTATAAGTTGTTAATTTTCGTTGGTTTCTAAATTAAAATTAATTAGCGGTAAATAAAATAGGTTAAATTTTTTATATATTACTCATGTTTCATTAAAACTCTCGATGTGGAGCATATATATTCACACACTCTGTAGATTAAGGCTTATGGCCTATTAATTTCCATATATACTTTCAATATTTTCCCTCGAAATAATAGTTTTTCTACCATTATTTTTGAATACTAACACTATCGAGTCCGAGAGCACAAACTACTTTTGGACCAAATTATAAATCATAAGAATGTGTGAATCCACTCTAAACATCTTTATTAGTTAGATTTAGTGCTTCTGATACTATATTAAATTTTATGGACTTCAAATTTAAAATTAATTGGCAGGTTTTTTTAACAAAGGATATTATAGCCTTGGTTACAATTCATGACCAGGTTTTACAGATGTTATCAAATACTTATATTCGAGACTCTAGATTCTAAAAAGTCCAGCTGTTTGTTCAAGGTTCCAGTCATCAACGATGTAACCATTGGCCAATCCATTTATGGTTTACACGAAAGTATTAAGTTTATTAATGCGAATGTCCTCAACATTTATTACTAATTATAAAGACTCTTTGAATGACTAAAACAAAACACTCTTGGATTCGTTCTACAAACCACCAGCTATTGTATGTGTATTGTTTCTTTTTAAGAAAGAATTTAAGCTTAATGTAGTAGTATTGTCTTCTTGTCTTTACCCCGTAAATTTTAGCTTCTTAAATTCTTTGTCTCTACCATTTTCCCAAGATCTAGAATTAGTTTTAAAATTGATATTGTACATGATACTATTATTTAACTATTTCAAGTAAAGTACATGATAAAAATCATATTATGTCATTTCTTTTATATTTCTAACTATTAAACACGTTTATCGATCTCAATAGTGATAGCATTGCATGCAAAAGATTTGATCAAACGAACAAAAAATATCACTACAAAAGAATATACGACGATCTTTATTGTTGTTCATCAACTATTGTTAGTTTGTAAGAAAGTATATGTAAAATTCTACAACTACACTACAAACCAAAAGGAAAAAGTTGTTTAAAACATACATACGGTTTATAAGTGACTATTAATAATCCTTTCATTAAGAGAATCACTTGATTCCTTATCAAAGATTGATCCATTACATTCCATGAGTAGTTCCTTTTTTAAAATATCTATTTCACTACATACATATATGAATGCACTATGTAATGACGATGCTCTATGTGCATTGGTCCAACTTGAAAAGAGTAGGGTTGAAACCAAATTTGTCCACCACGAGACCTAGACATAATCATTTTGCTTTGCTAATATCTCTTAATACAAAACCATATAAGACCAAAGACAAAAAGGAAAAGGTCGACATAAAAAGCTTTCTACCATCCCACTTTTTTAAAAAGAAAAATCTTTTCGTAATACAAGTGTGGTTATTATTTGAACTCCTATTTATTTTCTTATTTTCTTAAAATCTTTTGTATTTAAGTTACTATATATTTTTATGCTTTTTTGTGTGCAAACTTTTAGTGAATATCTCCAAATGTTAATAGGTCCGTCTTTAGCCATCACCCAACGTCCTAACTAGGGGTGGGCGTTCGGGTACCCATTCGGGTTCGGTTCGGGTCTATTCGGGTTTCGGGTTTTCGGGTTCAAAGATTTCAGCCCCATTCGGGTATTTCTAAATTTCGGTTCGGGTTCGGTTCGGATCTTTGCGGGTTCGGTTCGGGTTCGGATAACCCATTTAAATTATTTTAAAATTTTTAAAATTCATTATATACTTTAAATTTCTCAAAATCTATAAACAAAACAATATATTACTTATAAATTTGAATAGCATATGTCAAAGTACCTAAAATTAACATATAAATTGGTTTGGTTTGAATATTTGGATTGAGAATCAATAAGTATTGTTGGTGTTTTGAGTATACTTTAGCTATTTTTGACATGTTACTTTTGACTATTTGTATATATTTATAAGTATTTTGGATAAGTTAAAAGTATCTTATATATTTTGATGTTCTTAATATATATTAAATCTAAAAATAATTAATATATATAGGTATATAAATCAATTTCGGATATAATCGGGTACCCGAAATACTTCGGTTCGGATCGGGTTCGGTTTCGGTTCTCTAAATACCAAAATTTTGAACCCATTCGGATATTTAATCAATTTCGGTTCGGGTTCGATACTACTTTTTCGGATCGGGTTCGGTTCGGTTTTTCGGATCCGGGTTTTTTGCCCAGCCCTAGTCCTAACAAAGACGAGTGGACAAAGAGAATGCAACAATCACTACCTTCGAGAATATCTCAAGTCAATCAGTATTCTACAACAATAAATATTTCATAAAGGCAGAAGAACATCATCCCGGTATAGGACGAAAAAACGACATGCAGTGTTCTATAAAACTGGACAAAAGCCCACATCATATTATTGGGCCTATTAAATATATTTGGGCTTCTAATATCTTCTCTACCAACATGTTTTGTTCCTCCCTAAGGTTTTTGTTTTGGTTCCCCCCTCACCATCAAATAATAAGGAGAGTGTCAGAGTGTATGCTTCAAGTGTAAAAGCAATGAGCCTATGACATTCGGGACGGTGGCTCGGATGACTAAGATTCTGCGCCGATTGTTTCAGGAGTAACGTCTTTGGAAAGTTCCGTCTCGCTGTCACTTAACACGCCATGATCACTGACAACGTCCTTGTTGCTTTCTCTGGTGGATCCTATTCCAGGTTTAATCCTCTGTATATCTCTTCCTCTGTTATGTTGGTTTTGATGATTCTCGTCTGAAATTAGCAGAGTGTGGTGTGTGTTTAGGGTTGTTCTTCAGTTTGTGCACGAGTGGCAAGTCAAGGTTTTGAAGAATTATGAGGCGAGTCGAGATAGATCTTTGCCTGTGTTTGGTGTTGGTGTTGCGTTTGTCGATGAAAGTACAGCTCTTTCCACTAAAACGTCTGATGCGGTTGCGTTGATTCAATCCACTGTGTTGAGCTTGTCTCCGCCTGCAAAGGATCTCCATGTTGTGCCAATAGAAAGCGTGTTTGGTTCAGACTCACTTGAAGAAAGGGATAGGCTAGTGAAGCTGTTGGACTCTGTTAGTGATGAAACTGGGAAAGAAGACCTTTTGCTGCATCTCAAAATGTTGTCTTTGCAGAAGGTTTGTCTGGCTATTATATCGATCTTGTCTCTACAGCCTTGGAAGTGTCTTTTTATTTGATGCTGATTGATAATATATTTTTCAGATTGTCTCTGAGAATGGATATAACAGGTTAGTGCTAGGAACATGCACGTCTAGACTCGCTTCCCATGTTCTTACGGCCACTGTCAAGGTGTGTTGCTTACTCTGTCCTCATTGAAATCTCTTTTCTCTAGTTACTTTTCTATGGATTGCATTTTAGAGTGAGTTTTTCGTGCTTCAAAGCGAAAAATCAATATTCGAGAAATCACTAGGCGGTAGAACCAAAATTAGGCTCTTTGTACTAGGTGAATATTCGGCTCCGTTAGAAATATTGATTTTTTTATAATATTTACATTAGATATTTTAGTTTTTGAGGTTAATTATAAACTTATTTTGATAAATTATAAAAATTACATATACAAAAACTAACATTATTGCTTGATTAAAAAATTTAGATCGATTTAGACAAATTTTTAAGACAATCTTTTCGGTTATGGTTTATTTGCCGCTTAGGTGCTGCCTAAACCGATTTAAAACTTCTTCGACTGTGAGTTCGGTTGCTATGGCCTTGAGAAAGTTGCAGTGGAGAGTGTTTGCGTCAAGTGTAAATGCAAAGCGCCTATAACATTCGGAGATGGTGGCTCGGACAATGGAATTGAAGAGGTCTATCTGCTTCTCCGAGAAAGTGTCTTTGTATTCTTTTTCCCATGCCCTCTATTATTGAAAAAAAAGTACTTGGATTGAGTTTATAAGATACATAAAATAATAAGTTAAAGAGAAGGGTTATACAAAGTTTAATTTTGCAGATTATGAAATGTTGACTATCCCCATCCCTTTCCATCTGTCCTTCCACACAAAAGACTCATTCTTTTTGAAGAAAATCTACAAGGAGGTTGATGTATACATTTATGTATCTCGAAACTTTCCACACCTTCCTCCCACCATCTTACGTAACTGCCACATACCTGAATTGGTTATGAAAGATACCTGGCGCTCAACCTTCACCATCAGTTATCTTAATCACGTTTAATAAACAAACTAGAGATATGATTACAAGTAAATTATTGTAAATGACTATTTATAGTCGTTTCATTAAGAGAATCACATGATTTCTAATCAAGGTTGAATCATTACTTTTATATCAGTAGTTTTTATAATATTTTGTTCATAAAATACCTATATGTATGCACTAGAAATGCTCTATCTGGAATAGTCCATTTTGAAAAGAGAAGGATTTGTAAACAAATCAGTCATCCACAAGACTTCGACACAATCATTTAGCTTTGCTAATATCTCCAAACAAAACCATATAAGACCAACAACAAAAATAGAGAAAAAGACGGATGCAAATTAAACTATTTTCTATGTCAGTTTTTAAATCACCTTCAATTAGACAAATAAACCAGAGATTATACCATGCAAGAGTCTCACTGCAAGAGTCTCACTGCAGCTGATATTAGACATGGAAGATTTTGGAGTTGCATGGGTGGTGTTTGGCATCCTGAATTTTATGCATGTGATAAACTCATCATAGATTATGAGGTCTCAAAAATTTTCATCAGGTAGTATTAAATTATCACGAATTTGAAGATTGTGTGTTTCTAACCTAACTTTAAAGTTTTGTTTACAGTTCTCGGTGTCAGTGGGGAAATATTTCAAATGTCTTTCTTCAAGCTGCTTATTACAAGTTATGTTACAAGGAACAACATCCTGAACGTGAATTTATGATATTTGCCATAACATTTACCGCGTGAACATATGTCATCAGAAAGTTTACTTATCATTCTTAATTAAACTAATGTTTATTTTGCCTCGACCGCTTAATTTATTATTTTAATTGCTTTTCAAAACTCTTACATTACGATATTATTTAACTATTTCAAGTAAAGTACTACTACACTAAACATATATTAAGTTTATATCCAACATATATATCTAACAAAGTAAATTCAGCCAGTTGAACCAAACCATATGTCGATCTATTCCATAGTTTCATTACTTTAAAGATTTGTTAATATTCCATTTTGTAAGAGAAAAAAAAAATTATGCTGGTCAACAAAAAATACGACATTTCTTATGTATTATATATGTACATCTCAGATATTTGTTATCTCTGTAATGTTAGTGATAACATTGCATGGACAAGATATGATCAGACGATCTTTATGTTCATTAAGAAAATATATGTACAAATCTACATCCAATTTATAAACCAAATATAAAAGGTTGTTTGAACCATACTATAATAAATATGATTATAAGTGCATTATTAATGGTTTCATTCTTATAAATGATTCCTAGTTAAGTTTGTATCCATTACTAATGAGTAGTTGCTCGAACAAAATTCATCCACTACATTCATATATGTATGCATTGTAAACGAACGATGTGCATTAATGTAATTTGGAAAGAGTAAGGTTGTAACATGTCTTTTATATTTTTGTACTATTAATATAAAAAGAAAATATACTTATTTAATTAAATACAATCTATAATAGAATTGAGAATATATATATATATATATTTAACATTTGCAACAACGACTTATCACATTCCCAGTAGGTTTTATTTTGATACTTTAATTCAGACTCATTAGAAATGTTCCAACACATCTCACCAAATCCCCTGTATATTATTTGTGAAACATTACATCTTTTTTTTGTAGTCACATGTCATTATTAGGATGATTCTTATAATTATTAGAGAAATAGGTTGGTCCATCTAATTATATAATAAGTTTTTTATTAAACTAACCATAAATTCATTATTAATGTCATTTATTATTTCCATAAATAAAGATTACGGAATTGCCTAATGTGGGTAAAATATATATGACAATTAATGATTTTGAATAATAAAGATCTGATAAAAAAATGTATTTTCTATCAAATTTGTTTAATTTAAAACTATTAAAATAATTTTTTAAAAACACAATAACCATATTATAAAAATTTAGATTTTTTTGTATATTTTATATTTTGAATTTTAAAAAATGACTATAAATTACTAAAACTGTTAAAAATCTCACATTAAAATTTTGCGATCCATGGTTTAAAATTTTTGTTATGACAAAATACAAATGATTACAAAATCATATAAGTAAAAGTTTAATTTAATTAATCATTAAGATTTAAAATATATATGTATATATATCATTCTAAATTAAACTATACACCATATTGAATAAATAAATATTTTAGTTTCAAAATTTACTTTGAATAATTTTTTTGATAAAAGTTTTGAACTAACATTGATAAATTTTTTTAAATTATCAATTACTAAAATTATTAATCCCACAACGAAAATTTTGTTATCAGTAATTTAAAGTTTTTGCTATTAAAAATATACATGATAAAAAAAACATATGAGTAGAAAGCATCATTTTAAAAAGATAAAAAAATAAAATAGACATTAATATTAAAAATATACTATGTATGTTAATATCATTTAAATTTAATTACATATCCTATCAAATTTTTTTTTAAAAATGTTTGGATTAATAAAATTTATTTATACGTTCGCACCAATTTAATTATATGTAATAGTTACTGACTTTTAATTATTCAATATATATTTATTATTTCATAATATGTAAGAACATATAATATATAAAATAATTTATATATATAATATTTTTTGCGCGGATCTTAATCTAGCAGCAAATATTACTGGATTTTTGTCACTTGTTTATTTATTGATATAAACTTTTATCGCTGCATTATATTACTCTATGAATACGTTTACTACCAGCCTAAAATCGTCAATCTATGCGTAGAGACCAGCCTCTAGAGTCGAGTATTTATGAAAATAGATCATTCTTCCTTTGTTGCCCAACAAAAAAAAACTTGCCCAAAAAAAAGATCATCCTTCCTTTTTTTTTCTTGTTTTTTTGGTAAAAAAATAGATCATCCTTCCTGAGTTATGAAACTATCATTGATGCAAGATATGATTTACAAAACAACAACTTTTATGTATATCTTACAAATACATTTAACAAAATAAGTTATGTATGTATGTAGTTTACAAAAAAAAAAAAAGTTATGTAACAACTATGAAAGATGTCAATGTTTTAAAAATAGCTAAGCGGTGGTTAGATGATTATTTTTTAAATATTGTGGTAAAGTGTTGGCAATTAACGCTAGATTAGCAAGAAGGAGAGAGTTACAAAGTTTTTTATAAGTGATTAAGGTTAATATTTGTCTTATTGAGAAGAAGAAAAAAGGATCAACCCAAGAACCACCCTAATCCTCGAAAGTTAATTCTTTTGCATTACTAGGTTCAAGTTCCGGCGAAGTGTTGATAAAATGACGTCGCATCGGCGAATGCATTCTCATGTAAAAATTAAGAAAAAGCAACAAACTCGCACCGTTGAGGACAGAGTTTAAACCCCACGCGCCGATCCCATTGCATCCGCCTTTAATGAGGTGCATCGCAAGAACCCCAGCGTGGGACACGAGATTACAAACCACGAGAACCAGCTGACAATTCACCACGAACGAAGGAAATGTCGAACCGGGTAAACCAAACCCGGTCCAGAATCTGTAACCGTAAACGACAGAGTAAACCAGCGTCGTCGACAGAATGGCCAGAACCTGGTACGACTGCGAGAACTCGAGCCAGAGGAAAGACGTGAACGCCATGGCGGAGTTGCAGAAGAGCTGAGACACGGCGAGCCTCCGGCGACAGAAGACGGCGAAGATCGTTCGGAGCATGTGGAGGAACCGCGTGAGGTAAAACACGTAGGACCAGAAGAAGACGCGACCGGAGGCGCGCGTGCCGAGCGGGAAGCAGAGGAGCCACTGGAGAGGAGTGGCGGTTTTGCTCCGGCGCCAGAACCACCGTGTGTCGCGTATTTCCGCGGCGGTGGAGAGGAGGATTCCGGCGAAAATGGTGGCGGAGAGGATTGACATGAGGAGGCTATGGATATCTGGGATGTGGCCTAAAGAAACGGAGCGGTTACGGGGGAGGAAGGCGGAGAGGATGATGTGGAGGGAGGAGGAGACGGCGATGTAGAGAAATATCGAGGTGATGAGAAATGACCACGTGGAGCCCCATGATTGGCTGTGGCCCCAGCGGAAACCGACGATGTATGGATGTTCGGAGAGGTAGTAGGTGAGAGAGCTAATAAGAGCCGTAGACATGATCGGACGGTGGCGGTGATCGTCGGTGACTCTTCTTCTTGTTTACTCCCTCTAGTGTCTTTACTTGTGTGCGTGTGTCTTTTTCATATGTAAAGCTATGTTTTTTTCATTTTCATTTTCAAATAATTGAAAAGAAACAATATATGTCACAAAATGGCCGGTTTTGTCATGAAAGCAAGTTGATATGGACCAATATTATTTGTCACACATGTGCTCGGTACGTGACAAATTAAATTAGGTAATATATCTATATTGAAATCATATTTTGCAAAAACGTTTCTAAAAATTAAGATTTTGGTCTAAATTGGATTTTATTATATCTTCGGAACAGGAAACAATATTTGGATATCTGTGGGATCAAAAAGGAATCAAGAATATCTACATTGAAATCATATTTTGCAAAACGTTTCTATAAATTTAAGATTTTGGTCTAAATTGGATTTTATTATTTATTTTTATTTTGTTCAATTTTTTTATTATATCTTCGGAATAGGAAACAATATTTGGATATCTGCGGAATCAAAAAGGAATCAAGAATATAACTGGTACGCGATAAGTTGGTGGTCATTGCTCATTACCCATAATACTCGCATTCAAAAGTATTTTTAACGTTAAAAAACCTCGACTAAGTTTATTTTGGTAAAAATCCTCAGACTAAGTATTTAATGAAAAGATCTCTAAACTAATTTTATTTAATGAATTAAATCTTAACAGGTCATAATTACCACTACTACCGGTAAATCTTTAATTTAGGGGTTTATACACAAAGTAAACATAGTTGAGAGGTTTTACCTTTAAAAATAAAAAAAATCAAAATTTTATAATATTACCTAAAAATTAGTAGCTTAAATTTTCAAAATTAGCATTTTTAATTTTTTTTTTTGTAAATATATGAGTTTGATGTGTTTTTAACATCAACATTATATATGCATAAATTAAAAATGTAAAAACCTAAAAAATTTAATAAAAATTATATCTTATCTAATAGAAATGTAATAATAAATCTTTAAATAATTTTAAAAAATTTTAAAAACAAAAAATTATCCAAAGATTTACCTGTAATAAAATTACTAAAATATTAAAAATGTAAAAAACAAGAAAATGTAATAAAAATTATATCTTATCTAATAAAAATGTAATAATAAATCTTTAGATAGTTTTTACTATATTTTATGGGTTTTTACATTTTTAAATTATACATATATAATGTTGATGTTAAAAACACATCAAACTCATATATTTACAAAAAAAAAAAAAATCTAAGTTACTAATTTTTAGATAATATTATAAAATTTTGAATTTAATTTAGTTTTTTTATTTTTAAAGGTAAAATCTTTCAGCTATGTTTACTTAATGTAGAAACTCCTAAACTAAAGATTTATCGGTAGTAATGGTAATTATGATCTATTAGAGTTTAATTCACTAAACAAAGTTAGTTTGGAGAGTTTTTCATTGAATACTTAGTTTGAAGGTTTTTACTCAAAACAAACTTAGTCGAGGGGTTTTATCTTTAAAAATCCCATTCAAAACCCAAACACATCTGGACTAAAAAGAGAGTTTGGGTCGGTCGATATACATACTTCATGGCTAAGACGGAACATGCAGGAATATGCGTCGGGCGACTATTACGAAGATGGATAATCAGTAGTAATGTTATTTAAATTATTATTTCACACAATTTGATGAACAGCTGAGACAATATATCTGATACGTATCCAGTAAAATAATTTAAAATAGTAATGCTGGTCTTATTTTGGCGGTATAACTTTTTTGAGTACCTCACTTTTTTACCGGTACTAGTACACTATCGAGTTATTTGAGTTTAACGATTGTAGATACGTAATCAAACAACAGGATTAATTATTAGTTGTCGGTTATCCTAGTCGTTATTGTGTCAAGGACGGTAATACATCTCTTTGTTAATTCACGATGAGCAATTTGGTTTATTGGTATTGTCCACTTGATTCACAGTATATGCGATAAGTGACGTCTGACCTACCAAACTCAAGATTTCTTTTATTTACACGGTCGTAATTTGATTTCTCGTGAATTAATTTAAAAAGAGACAGGGACGGTGAGCTTACAAGTTACAACAACAACTACCACGCAAATGCATGTTCTGTCAATCACTTAAGCAAGTCCGACGTAATAAAATTAGGCAACGTTATATATACATGTTGCTATACGGATAAAGCGACTATTGTACTAAACTAATACAAACGTGACGATATGATACATTAGCATTATTGAGATTATCCGGAAACAATAATACAATCAATAATCGTATACAATTAAAAATTAAGAACCTCAAACTCGAGAAACGAAAGTCCATACACATGGAGATATTTTATCTACTCTTCCAAACGTTAACATAAGCCGCACTTATTTCGAACACTGTGTTTTGTTTTCTTTCACAGTTTTTGGGTTGTTAATAGTATATCTTTCTCAGGTTAGGACAACAAGACACCATCACGGAACAAAATGCCCTTCATCAAATATTAATTCTGTATAGCTCCAAGAATCTTGGAAACACAAGCTGAAGAAGGCTTTGGATTAAACAGCTTCTTCAGCTCATCATACCTCCCAGCATCAAAATCTTGAGCCTCCATCAGTTTCCTCTGTTAAGCCTCAAACCTGCTTTGGTAAAACCCTTCAAAGGAAGGCTCTTTTGAGGTCCTGCAGGAAAAAAGAGTAACCGGCCATGAAGTATATAGATGTGACATAGAAACAGATTGGCTCCATAACGTCCCATGTGAGTTCCCAGAAGGTTAGCCACATGAACAATGCGGTCTGGAGGATCATGTAACCATGACCAGCCTGAAGCTCTCTCCTCACCAAGGAATGTGATTTCTGGTCAATGACCTTGTTTATGGCTTCAAGCTCTTTTAGCTCCTTTCTTCTTGGGTCGTTTGGGTTACGGATCTGTGGTAAAGGAAGCAGGCCCTCGATGGACTTGGTTACCTGATCACACACAAGACAAAAACATAAATAACTTTTGGTTTTAACAAGGAATTCACCATCTCTATTATTATGCTTTAATAGACATGATTAGCATTTAAACACACACAAGACAGCTTTGTGATCAATGAGACTAATGTTACAGAGGATGATGTTTATTTATGTGCACTTATACTTGGAAATCCGGTAATATTGAAAGTTGACGTGTTGCCACATTTTCCATTTAATCTTTGCAAAATTGGTGAAAGGTTTTGTATTATTTGGTTGATTTTGGCGATACAATTATGACTATCTATACAATTATGGATTTGGTTACCTGAGACTAATGACTAAATTGTCAATAATCCAAATTAATGTTCTAAGAATTAATCTATAAAACAGATAAGCGGCAGTTATGACCGAAATAATTGTTCTTAAACAATTTTTTGAAAATACTTTATTCCTTCATTGTTTCCTAAACAATTTGTTTTACAAGTTCACTCATCCATCTCCACAGAAATCCGACATCCACGGATCACAACTGCACGTGCCAATCATTCTTCACGAACGGGTGCGATCGTCAAAGTTGATGATTAGAGAAGGTTTTTATCCCAACACTGAGAGGTTTGGACAGGTTCTTGGAGTGTTTTGTAGAACAGGCTGTGTCTGTGAAGGGTTTCAAGTCGTTGGTTTGATGATATGTAGTGGAATCTCTGTGTCATTTAATGTCTGGAGCATGTTGGTTAGTTGTTTTTTTTTCGGTCAGGAGATCCAAAAAAGGCGGTTGATCTGTTCAACAAGATGGTTAAGATCGGTTGCTCTCCCAATCTATCTAGTGACGTATACTAGTTTGATCAAAGGGTTTGTAGATTACGGAATGGTTGATGAAGCGTTTAGTGTGTTGAGTTTATTACAATCTAAAGGTTTAGCTCCAGATATCGTTCTTGTGAATGTGATGATGATACACACATTTTACTAAACTCGAAAGTAATGATTCGAAGAAGCTCGTAATGTTTTTATTAGTAGTTTGAAGAATAGGGAACTTGTGGCGGATCAGTATACGTTTGCTTCAGTACTCTCTAGTCTATGTTTGTCTAGAGACTTGGATCTTCGTATCACCATTGGTACTAGTTTGGAGATGGAATCTTGTCATGGGAAACTCGCTTATAAACTATCTCTGCAAGGTTGGTAACACCACAGCCGCGTTGAGAGTGTTCCGCAACATGTCTAATAAAGACTTTTAGCTTTGGATTGTTATACTTATACATACACTGGGTTTCTCACTCAAGGAAAGGCACCTCGCGAGGCACTAAACATGTACTTGTACTATGAAATCATAAAAGATGAAGATCCACTCTCTCAGTTTCCAATCTTGTTCTAATTTCCAATCATAAAACAATCTTTGTCAAAGAGCTGGACACCCAAAGATGGGTGTATCATTTAAACAATCAGAGTTTATGATTCTTGCGAATGAGTCATATGTTTCTGATGAGTTTTGAAACTGTATAACATATGTAATCGGCGATGTAATTGTTTTATGTATCATAGAAATGAGGTTTTATAATGTTTTAGTTAATATTAAACTTTTTATTATATCAAATCGATTTATTTTATTTAATGTTTATAGTTATTTGAAGAACAAAGTAAAACAGAAAGCTACGCTAGCTTCCAAGGGAGAACCCACACAGGATAATCATCACTTCTTGTAAACCAAATTCCATCATCTCTGCCAATCCATTCACGTAACTGATCACATCGCTGAAAATTTGAATGATATGCTTCAAGATCATAATAATACGTATGATTATCATCTCTATAACTAATATTACAATCCCATCGTGTATGAAATGGCCATGGATGGTCAGTGAAATAAAAGACAAAGAAAGCTCCATGATCACCTCTGGCAACTAAACGAGAAGTTTCTGATCTCCCCCAGTTACTTTTACACTTGACCAACAAAACTTGACCATGATCGAACCAATTTCTAATTACTATTCTGTTGCAAGCTTCGTTTAACCCAAAACACATAGCACTAATAAACACAAAAACTATCAAATGCTTCATGTTGTGGATCTGAGATATTTTTTGGAATGATAAAGATGCAAACATGTTTGAGTATTTATTGCCTTTGTATGGAAAACATTATTTATTTTTAACATCTTTGTAAAAAATTAGTGACGCATATATCTATGGATATAGCTAAATCTTGAATACAAAATGAACTAGTCAAACATGGGAATTTAGTTTCTATAAGTATAGCTGACTATTACCATCAATCCAGATAAGTACATTCTGTATTACGAAGAATGATAATATCATTATAAATAAAAGATAATGCTTACAAAGTAACTACCTAAACAAAAAAGATTTCTTGACATAAAATCATATATATAATGATTTAATAACATAAAATCATATATATAACGTGAGACTTTCCTCTCTTCTAAAGTTTCCACCTAAGCATATGTAGGTTCCACATTTAATTTTTAAAATATTTTTCTTTGTTTTCTTGTATACTTTTAAAAGCCCAGAGAAAAAAATACAGCAATACATAAAAGCACAAAAGCATGATTAACATATATACAAAGACGTATAGAACAATGAAAAAGTTGTCATTTAACACCAACGTTCAAATTTGGTTTAAAAAAAATATGAAATTTAATTTGTTCAAATTTGGTTAAAAAAAACAAGAACTTTAATTTGGACAATTTAAAGCACCAACTTAAATTAAATAGTCACTTCACACATCAACTTAATTTGACCAAACCAAATTAAAGACGACATTATCTTGGGTAACAGATTGATTAGACGGAGTTAATCACCGTCTCTAATTTCAAACGACGTCGTTTTGATTTTTTTAAAAAAAATATATTTATAAGGTAACAAACCCGTGACAAAAGCTACACTCGTTGTAAACCTGAACCACTAGACCAATTATAATTTTGCTAAATTGAATAAATACTAATAGATAATATTAGTAAACCTCCGAATCATCTTCTCCCATCCTAAATCTCTAAATCCCTGAGTCAAGCTGCTCAAATATATGAACCCCACTGTCTGAGAGACCCACATCAAACATATTGGATTCTTGAGGATGAGCCGCAATCACCAGTGGATGGACGTTCGAGTTGCTGCGGACACATAACGGAGAATCAAGATTTACTCTGTTTTTTCTTAACAAAAAAATCAAGATTGCTCTGTTTTCATTCATTCATTCACATTTGTACTCACCTGATAAAAGGAGGCAGATACGTAGAAAAATTAACTTAGGGATTTATGTTGGAAGAAGATGATTTGGAAGTTTAATAATAATGTCTATTAGTACTTATTTTATTTTATTTTGGTCAAAGCAGAAGTACTTCATTAATAAACTTAAACAAGGTTTTGCAAGCTAAAAGCTGCAAGAGCGTTTTTCGCTAGCCCATCAGCGACAGAGTTTGCTGATCGGGGAATTACAATAAAATATAAGGTTGAGAAGAGAGAAATGAGGTGACTAATTTCATGAAGAAATCCCGCTATCTCATTCAGAACCGTCCCTGATCGCAGGGCTGAAATGAGGACACTTGAATCCGATAGGATCTATATTAGTATTTATTTAAGTAAACAAAATTGTAAGTAGTCTAGTAGGTTGGGTTTACAGTGAGTGTAGCTTTGGTCACGGATTCGATTCCTTTCAAAAAATTTTTTTAAAAAATTCAAAACGATGTCATTTGGACTTAACAGATATTACAGACGTCGATTAACTCCGTCTAATCAATCCGTTACCCGAGTTAACGTCGTCTTTAATATGGTTTAGTCAAATCAAGTTGAAGTTTAAAGTGGTTATTCAATCTAAGTTGGTGTTTTAAATGGTCCAACGAAAAGTTCATTTTTTTCAACCAAAATTTGGTGATTTAAATGACAATTTCCCGTAGAACAATTGGATGAGATGAACACGTGTCGACTACTGAATGAAGAAACTGAACCGCCGCTGCTTGCTCCGTGAGTCAACTCCGGTCATCTTCTCCGGCGTGAGAATCAGCTTCACGTATCACTGTAAGTTGTCTTTTTCTGCATCCCCGATTGAGGTGAGAAAATCCTCCTTAAAGTCCGTCAGATTATTGAAGTCCTGGGATTAACGGCAAAACAGAGATCATGATATTCATCAGGACGTTCGTATATGACCTCTGATTCGTCTTTCATAGGGGGAGGAGACTTACTCTTTTTGTTTTTTGTTGTTAAATTTTGATCTTAACCTAGCTATTCCCAAGAACATTTTTTTTTTTTGAGCTTATCTAATTTGTGACAAAAAATGGGTGAGAAACAGAAGAATTTCAGAAGAAAAAAGAGAAGATTAAGGGGGGGGGGAGGGGGGGGGTGTATTGATTTGATTTTTAATGGAGTTTTAGATAATAATTTGCAGAGATTTAGGTGATTTTTGTTAAACCACTCTAGAATATAACCTAAAACCATGAGATTTGAGTTTTAATTTTTTTAACTAAGAAACTTCACCCAAACACCCTAAAGTCATCTTAAAGCTTTAAAACTTCACAACTTAAAATATGTTCAATAAAAATGGATTTTAGAGTACTCTAAGAAATGTTAAGTTCAATAACAGTGAATTTTAAATGAGTTTTTAAAATTCATGTTTGAATAACAGTTGATTTGTCATTTTAATACAAATCACCTAAAACTCTCACTTGAATACACATTTCTAAGATATTTTGTTATTTGATAATTTGATAAAGTTTTCAATACAAATATTCTCGATACTTATAGCATAAAAGCTTATAAGTTAATAATAAACCTAAGCCCATAACCACTCTGAAGCAATGATCGTGACAGCCAAATTACCAGCTTATCATTATTTCCTCCTTGAAGAACATTGTCCTCAAGGTTATTATGATTTCATCTTCACCTCTGCAATCCGCTTCCTCTTTTCCAGGCCTGGGTGAGCAGGGAGACAAGCGGTGCAACCACCCGGGAGCCAAGTCCGTGTCTTCCGTATATCAATTTTTAAGAAGTTTAATTTTTTATATAAATCTATATTGTTCTATTAAAAATCATAAATATAATTAATAAATTTGAAAATAGCCCAAAACTATTTGATATGTATATAATTTAAATATATTTTAAACATTATCTAAATATAAATCTTAAAAGATAAAATACAATCTGCCCCAGATTCTGAAGCCGATCTGCAGCGGTAAGACTCGTATGACCTCCTGACGTAGACGTGGTGATACCCAAATGAAGTTTAATGTTAATTAGCCACAACAACTGCAGCATAAGTTTTGCCCTTTAAATTTTATTTGTGTCTTTCGACTGTGTTTACCAATACCTACAACGGACTTGGACGGTGAGCTTACAAGTTACAACAACAACTACGGTGAGCTTCTATCAATCATTTAAGCAAAGTCCGACGAAATAAGATTAGGCAACGTTATACATGTTGCTATACTAAACTTATACAAACGTGACGATATGATACATTAGCATTATTGAGATTGTCTGGATACAGTAATTACAATCAATAATTTTCTCCAATTAAAAAATTAAGAACTTCACGCTTTAGAAATCGAAGTACATATGCATGGATATTTTGTTAGAAAAAAAACTATGATAATAGTTACGATATTTTTATTACGTATACATCATATTAGATATTTTATCTACTCTTCCAAATGTTAACGTAAGCCGCAGAATACTTTGTTTTCTTTCTTTTCTTTCACAGTTTTTGGGTTGTTAATAGAATATCTTTCTCGGGTTAGGACAACGAGACATCTATAGGTGAAACAGAGAAGGTGATAGAACAGAGAAGCGTTTAGAGAGATTTCATGAAAATGTTCATTGATTGCTTGAAAGATACAACTCTGGGTTTGTCTACTTTATACACAACATATAGAACGATCTAGACTGAGGACAGGTGGCTCTGACAGCTCAGACATCCTGATCCCTAAGTGCCTCAAATCTGTTACCGAGAGCCACCTGATGAGCTGTAACAAAGGTACATATCTTTTTGCTTTCCTCTGTTTTGAGCTTTGACTTCTTTTGTTACCGTTGCAGGGTTTTGTCGTGTAGTTGTGAAGGCTGATGTGGGCTTCACACTTGGTTGGGCTTGAACATGAGGCGCTGGTCTGCTGAGTCCAATACTCCCGCTCAAACTCGAGGTGGTAAGGTTATCAACTCCGAGTTTGAAACGCAAGGAACATAAGCTGTGTTGAGGAAGCGATTTGGTGAAGATGTCAGCAAGCTGTTGCGCCGCCGGAATATGCTTGACAGTGAGTGATCCATCTGCTACTTTCTCTCTCTCAAAGTGATAGTGAGTAGCAAAGTGTTTCGACTTGCGATGTAGCACTGGATTGGCAGTCAAGTGAACCGCCGATAGATTATCACAATAAATCTCCACTGGACTGAATTGTTTGACACCAACACTCTTCAACATGCCAACTATCCAAGAAAGTTCTGCTGCAGTATCAGAAAGTGTTCTGTACTCCGCCTCAGTTGAGGATCTGGCTACTGAATCCTGTCTCTTCGCCGACCAAGAAATCAAGTTTGAACCAAGAAAGGTACAGAACCCTCCTGTTGATCTTCTTGTGTCTTGACAACCAGCCCAGTCTCTGTCACAGTAGGCTCGAATCTGTGAGTCTGTGTCTGATTCTAGATGAACTCTCATCTTTATTGTGCCTTTCAGGTATCTTAAGATGCGCTAGAGTAAATTAAAATCAGACACTGCAGGTTTGTGCATCTTTTGACACACGAAGTTGACTGCAAACTGGAGGTTAGGGCGCGTCAAAGTTAAGTACTTAAGCTTCCCGGCGAGACTTCTGAAGTATTTCGTGTTGGAGAAGTCTTGATCTTGATGTGGAACTCTGTCAAGTTGCACAGGTAGCGGTGTTGGCATTGGAGAGCAATCCAACATACCAGCAGCCTACAGTAAGTCACACGCATACTTTTCTTGATTCAGAAACAAGTCAGGAGGAGTGAAGTGAGCTTGTATTCCAAGAAAGTAACTCAGCGGTCCCATATCTTTCATTTGAAACTGCTTCTTAAGTGACACAAGCAGCTTCTGAATGAGATCTTTGTTGTTACCAGTCAAGACCATGTCATCAACATAGAGTAACAAGAAGATCACGTCTTTGTCTTTCTGATACACGAAGAGGGGAGCGTCTTTTTCATTGCAGACAAAGCGAAACTCCAGTAGGTATGAGCTAAATTTATCAAACCATGCCCTGGGGGCTTGTTTTAACCCATATATAGCTTTGCGCAGTAAGCACACATGATCAGGGTGGTTCTTATCTTCAAACCCCGGAGGCTGTCTCATATAGACCGTTTCAGACAGGTCTCCGTGTAAAAATGCATTCTTAACGTCTAGCTGTTTGATGTCCCAATGATGCATAACAGCTAGATGAAGCACAAGTCTCACTGTTGCCGTTCGGACTACTGGATTGTACGTCTCAAGGAAATTCACTACTTCTTCTTGCTGGTTTCCTTTAGCTACAAGTCTTGATCTCAACTTCAGTAACGTTCCATCAGCATTAAGTTTGACTTTGTGAACCCACATGCACCAATGAGTTTAACATCTTGAGGAAGCGGTACTAAACTCCACGTTTCTGTTTCTTCACATGTACCAATTTCTTCGCCCATTGATGCAATTCAACCAGGATGGTTTAAAGCTTCAGCAGTTGACTTTGGTAGCTGAGGAAGTCCTTTCACTGTGACCAAAGCATACCTAGGATTAGGTTTTCCTGACACCAGTCTTGGCTCTTGTAGCCATCTGATGAGAATTAGCAGGAGGTTGGGCTTGTTCATCGGCTACAACAACTATATTCTCTGCATCAGAGTTTGAATCATGGCTCGCTTCTGAAGAGCTTGTAGATGCTTCAGAATTATCCAATAACTGAGCAGGAGAATGTTGTTGTTGAGGCGTAGGCAGAGCCACCTTGATCACCCTTGTTACTTCCTCTTGAACTTGGTCTTGTACTGATTCTTGTTGAGGATTCAGCATAGCAGGAACCTGAAGACGCCAAGCAGAGCTGAGGGGCGTTGCAGGTACAGGTAAAAGATGACGATAGCTATCAGAATAGGGTAATCTATCTTCATCAAAGAGGACATGTTTGTTGATGTAGACGCGGCCTGTGGGAGGATGAAAGCATCTATAACCTTTTTATCTCTCGTTGTAACCAACAAAGACACAAAGAAGAGACTTTGGATCAAATTTGTTGTGCTGATAGGGACGAAGGTAGGGATAACATGCACAACCAAACACACAAAGAGAAGTATAAACCGGAGCTTTACCATTGAGAATCTCAAAGGGACTGACAAGCTTCTCATTAACTGATGACGGTAGTAAGTTACTGAGAAAGGCAGCAGTGTAGAAAGCTTCGACCCACAGAGTAGCCGGTATGGAGCTTTGAAACATCATTGACAAGCCAAGTTCTGTAATGTGTCTGTGTCTTCGTTCTGCTAGTCCATTTTGTTCAGGAGTATGAGGACATGAAACCAAATGTTTAATTCCAGTAGCAGCAAAATGATCCAACAGTGTTTTGTTTATGAATTCACCTCCTCCATTTGACTGGAACACTGATATTTTCTGTTTATATTGGTTCTCTACTCGAAGTTGGAACGCTTTGAATACAGAACTAACATCAGACTTTGATTTAAGAGGATAGAACCAAAAGAACCTTGAACAATTGTCAATGAACACTACATAGAAACGAAAACCTTGAACAGAAACAACAGGTGCTGGACCCCAAACATCACAGTTTATTCTTTCAAGGATTCTACCAGACCGAAACTCTGAATTTGGAAAAGGGAGGCGACATGTCTTGCCAAGTTGACATGATTCACAAATTGACTGAGAAGTCTTATTGAAGGAGATGGCTTTTATTGAAGAAAGATGCTCCAGGACTTGATCATTAGGATGCCCCAACCTCTTGTGCCACACATTCTCACTCGCACTCTGTTGTCTTGATGAGTAAAAAACCGAGAACTGAGGATCATCCAGCCGATACAGCCCTTTAATTTTGTTTCCCAGACTGAGAACTCTGTTGGTTGCCTTTTCCTTAACATACACATTTGTAGCATCAAACGTAAACTCACAGGGATAATCATCTGTTAACTTAGATACAGAGGAATGTTACCTGTTGCTGAAGCAATGGACGCAGAACCCATATGAGTGATTGGTAAGAACTCGCCATTGCCTACCATCACACTGTCCAGACCATCATACTCTTGAGCATTGTCTAGATGCTGAGCGGAGCTAGTGACATGATGAGATGAACCACTGTCTGGATACCACTCTGCACCGGTGATTTTGTTGCCTGATCCTGAAGTGAGTACGTTCGCTTGAGGAGGAGGATCATCGACAGCAAAGTTCTCATCAAATCTTCTGTAACACTTGTAAGCTGGATGTCCATACTTCCCACAAATTTGACAGGTTGGCCGTTGATTGTTGCTCTGAGAAGTGCTTTTGTGAGCTCCTTGACCAAACTGCTATGGAAAACCTCTGCCTTGAGTAGAGTAGGAGCCTCTTCCTCTGTAACCACCACGGTTCTGGCCTCTTCCTCGTCCAGAGTAACCCCCACGATTGACATAGTAGGCTTGATGAGCTGAGACTTCTGTTGGGGACTCGTAGGCTTGAAGTTTGTCATCAAAGCCAGTGAGCTTGTGAACTATGTCATCAAGACGTGTCTCAGGAAAGAGATCCACCGAATGCTCAATGACGGTGCAGACAGACTCGTACTCTTTCCCTAAACCATTCAGAATGCCATAGATCTTCTCTTGCTCTGTGATAGGAGCCCCAATGGAGTCGAGTTGATCGCACAAAGATTTGATTTCAGACAAATACACAGTCATCGTCTTGTTTCCTTTAAGAGTTGTCTGAACACGCCTTTGTAGATCTAGCTTCCTCGTCGCCGAAACCCTATTGTACTTCTTTGCCAAGGCCAGCCAGACCTCTTGTGATGAATGAAGGCCATAGACAGACTTGAGCGCATCTTCAGTAAGAGATCCGTATAACCACGCTAGAATCAGCTGATCCTTCTAGATCCACTTGTTGAACTCGGGGTCGGCTTCCTCCGTGACTTGCTCTCCGTTACGAATCGTGACTGTCGGAGGTGGTCACGGATGAGAGCCATTGACATAACCCAAAAGTTGTTGACTTGAAAGAAACTGCTCGAACTGAAGCTTCCATAAGAGGTAGTTGCCTTCTTTGAGCTTCAAGGTAACACCTTGGGTGATTGTGAGGGCAGCAACCGTCAGTGTATCTTGATTGTCTTCCATGATCTACTTTCGGAGCTCTGATACCATATAGGTGAAACAGAGAAGGTGATAGAACAGAGAAGCGTTTAGAGAGATTTCATGAAAATATTCATTGATTGCTTGAGAGATACAACTCTGGGTTTGTCTACTTTATACACAACATAAAGAACGATCTAGACTGAGGACAGGTGACTCTGACAGCTCAGACATCCTGATCCCTAAGTGCCTCAAATCTGTTACCGAGAGCCACCTGATGAGCTGTAACAAAGGTACATCGTTTGTCTTCTTGCTTTTCTCTGTTTTGAGCTTTGACTCCTTTTGTTACCGTTGCAGGGTTTTGTCGTGTAGTTGTGAAGGCTGATGTGGGCTTCACACTTGGTTGGGCTTGAACATGAGGCGCTGGCGTGCTGAGTCCAATAACATCACAGTATGTAACAAAATGCCCTTCATCAAAGATTAATTCTGTATAGTTCCAAGAATCTTGGAAACACGAGCTGAAGAAGGCTTTGGATTAAACAGCATCTTCAGCTCATCATACCTCCCAGCATCAAAATCTTGAGCCTCCATCAGTTTCCTCTGTTAAGCCTCAAACCTGCTTTGGTAAAACCCTTCAAAGGAAGGCTCTTTTGAGGTCCTGCAGGAAAAAAGAGTAACCGGCCATGAAGTATATAGATGTGACATAGAAACAGATTGGCTCCATAACGTCCCATGTGAGTTCCCAGAAGGTTAGCCTCATGAACAATGCGGTCTGGAGGATCATGTAACCATGACCAGCCTGAAGCTCTCTCCTCACCAAGGAATGTGATTTCTGGTCAATGACCTTGTTTATGGCTTCAAGCTCTTTTAGCTCCTTTCTTCTTGGGTCGTTTGGGTTACGGATCTGTGGTAAAGGAAGCAGGCCCTCGATGGACTTGGTTACCTGATCACACACAAGACAAAAACATAAATAACTTTTGGTTTTAACAAGGAATTCACCATCTCTATTATTATGCTTTAATAGACATGATTAGCATTTAAACACACACAAGACAGCTTTGTGATCAATGAGACTAATGTTACAGAGGATGATGTTTATTTATGTGCACTTATACTTGGAAATCCGGTAATATTGAAAGTTGACGTGTTGCCACATTTTCCATTTAATCTTTGCAAAATTGGTGAAAGGTTTTGTATTATTTGGTTGATTTTGGCGATACAATTATGACTATCTATACAATTATGGATTTGGTTACCTGAGACTAATGACTAAATTGTCAATAATCCAAATTAATGTTCTAAGAATTAATCTATAAAACAGATAAGCGGCAGTTATGACCGAAATAATTGTTCTTAAACAATTTTTTGAAAATACTTTATTCCTTCATTGTTTCCTAAACAATTTGTTTTACAAGTTCACTCATCCATCTCCACAGAAATCCGACATCCACGGATCACAACTGCACGTGCCAATCATTCTTCACGAACGGGTGCGATCGTCAAAG
Source organism: Brassica napus (assembly GCF_020379485.1). NCBI lineage: Eukaryota > Viridiplantae > Streptophyta > Magnoliopsida > Brassicales > Brassicaceae > Brassica > Brassica napus. The sequence goes on along the minus strand of NC_063450.1, from coordinate 54,001,108 downwards.
TTGATGATTAGAGAAGGTTTTTATCCCAACACTGAGAGGTTTGGACAGGTTCTTGGAGTGTTTTGTAGAACAGGCTGTGTCTGTGAAGGGTTTCAAGTCGTTGGTTTGATGATATGTAGTGGAATCTCTGTGTCATTTAATGTCTGGAGCATGTTGGTTAGTTGTTTTTTTTTTCGGTCAGGAGATCCAAAAAAGGCGGTTGATCTGTTCAACAAGATGGTTAAGATCGGTTGCTCTCCCAATCTATCTAGTGACGTATACTAGTTTGATCAAAGGGTTTGTAGATTACGGAATGGTTGATGAAGCGTTTAGTGTGTTGAGTTTATTACAATCTAAAGGTTTAGCTCCAGATATCGTTCTTGTGAATGTGATGATGATACACACATTTTACTAAACTCGAAAGTAATGATTCGAAGAAGCTCGTAATGTTTTTATTAGTAGTTTGAAGAATAGGGAACTTGTGGCGGATCAGTATACGTTTGCTTCAGTACTCTCTAGTCTATGTTTGTCTAGAGACTTGGATCTTCGTATCACCATTGGTACTAGTTTGGAGATGGAATCTTGTCATGGGAAACTCGCTTATAAACTATCTCTGCAAGGTTGGTAACACCACAGCCGCGTTGAGAGTGTTCCGCAACATGTCTAATAAATACTTTTAGCTTTGGATTGTTATACTTATACATACACTGGGTTTCTCACTCAAGGAAAGGCACCTCGCGAGGCACTAAACATGTACTTGTACTATGAAATCATAAAAGATGAAGATCCACTCTCTCAGTTTCCAATCTTGTTCTAATTTCCAATCATAAAACAATCTTTGTCAAAGAGCTGGACACCCAAAGATGGGTGTATCATTTAAACAATCAGAGTTTATGATTCTTGCGAATGAGTCATATGTTTCTGATGAGTTTTGAAACTGTATAACGTATGTAATTGGCGATGTAATTGTTTTATGTATTATAGAAATGAGGTTTTATAATTTTTTAGTTAATATTAAACTTTTTATTATATCAAATCGATTTATTTTATTTAATGTTTATAGTTATTCGAAGAACAAAGTAAAGCAGAAAGTTACGCTAGCTTCCAAGGGAGAACCCACACTGGCATATCATCACTTCTTGTAAACCAAATTCCATCATCTCTGCCAATCCATACACGTAACTGATTACATCGCTGAAAATTTGAATGATATGCTTCAAGATCATAATAATACGTATGATTATCATCTCTATAACTAATATTACAATCCCATCGTGTATGAAATGGCCATGGATGGTCATTGAAAAAAAAGACAAACAAAGTTCCATCAGCACTGGCAACTAAACGAGAAGTTTCTGATCTCCCCCAGTTACTTTTACACTTGACCAACAAAACTTGACCATGATCGAACCAATTTCTAATTACTATTCTGTTGCAAGCTTCGTTTAACCCAAAACACATAGCACTAATAAACACAAAAACTATCAAATGCTTCATGTTGTGGATCTGAGATATTTTTTGGAATGACAAAGATGCAAACATGTTTGAGTATTTATAGCCTTTGTATGGAAAACATTATTTATTTTTAACATCTTTGTAAAAAATTAGTGACGCATATATCTATGGATATAGCTAAATCTTGAATACAAAATGAACTAGTCAAACATGGGAATTTAGTTTCTATAAGTATAGCTGACTATTACAATCAATCCAGATAAGTACATTCTGTATTACGAAGAATGATAATATCATTATAAATAAAAGATAATGCGTACAAAGTAACAACCTAAACAAAAGATTTCTTGACATAAAATCATATATATAATGATTTAATAACATAAAATCATATATACAATGTGAGACTTTCCTCTCTTCTAAAGTTTCCACCTAAGCATATGTAGGTTCCACATTTAATTTTTAAAATATTTTTCTTTGTTTTTTTTGTCTACTTTTAAAAGCCCAGAGAGAAAATACAGCAATACATAAAAGCATGATTAACGTATATACAAAGACGTATAGAACAATGAAAAAATTGTCATTTAAATCACCGACTTTCAAATTTGGTTTAAAAAAACATGAACTTTAATTTGTTTAAATTTGGTTAAAAAAAACAGGAATTTTAATTCGGACAATTTAAAGCATTAACTTAACTTAAATAACTACTTCAAACATCAACTTAATTTGACCAAACCAAATTAAAGACGACGTTATCTCGGGTAACAGATTGATTAGACGGAGTTAATCACGGTCTCTAATCTCTGTTAAGTTCAAACAACGTTGTTTTGACTTTCTTTTAAAAATTATATTTATAAAGTAACAAACCCGTGATCAAAGCTACACCCGTTGTAAACCTGAACCACTGGACCAATTACAATTTTGCTAAATTGAATAAATACTAATAGATAATATTAGTAAACCTCCAAATCATCTTCTCCCATCCTAGATCTCTAAATCCCTGAGTCAAGCGGCTCAGATATATGAACCCCACTGTCTGAGAGACCCACATCAAACATATTGGATTCTTGAGGATGAGCCGCAATCACCAGTGGATGGACGTTCGAGTTGCTGCGGACACATAACGGAGAATCAAGATTTACTCTGTTTTTTCTTAACAAAAAAATCAAGATTGCTCTGTTTTCATTCATTCATTCACATTTGTACTCACCTGATAAAAGGAGGCAGATACGTAGAGGGATTAACTTAGGGATTTATGTTGGAAGAAGATGATTTGGAAGTTTAATAATAATGTCTATTAGTATTTATTTAAGTAAACAAAATTGTAAGTAGTCTAGTGGTTCGGGTTTATAGTGAGTGTAGTTTTGGTCACGGTTTCGATTCCTTTCAAAAAAAATTTAAAAAAATTTCAAAATGATGTCATTTGGACTTGACAGATATTATAGACATCGATTAACTCCGTCTAATCAATCTGTTATCCGAGTTAACGTCGTCTTTAATATGGTTTAGTCAAATCAAGTTGATGTTTAAAATGGTTATTCAATCTAAGTTGCTGCTTTAAATGGTCCAGTGAAAAGTTCGTTTTTTTAACCAAATTTTGGTGATTTAAATGACAATTTCCCCGTAAAACAATTGGATGAGATGAACACGTGTCGACTACTGAATGAAGAAACTGAACCGCCGCTGCTTGCTCCGTGAGTCAACTCCGGTCATAAAGATGAAGATCCAATCTCTCAGTTTCCAAACTTGTTCTAATGTCTCAAACATAAAACAATCTTTGTCAAAGAGCAGGAACAGACACCCAAAGAGGGGTGTATCATTTAAACAATCAGAGTATGATTCTTGCGAATGAGTCATATGTTTCTGATGAGTTTTGAAACTGTATAAGGTATGTAATTGGCGATGTAATATTAAACTTTTTATTATATCAAATCGATTTATTTTATTTATGGTTTATAGTTATTTGAAGAACAAAGTAAAGCAGAAAGCTACGCTAGCTTCCAAGGGAGAACCCACACTGGCGAAGACGACGGTTCATAACTTCTTGTAAACCAAATTCCATCATCTTTGCCAATCCATACACGTATCTGATCATGTCGCGGATAATTTGAATGATATGCTTCAAGATCATAATAATACGTATGATTATCATGTCTATAACTAATATTACAATCCCATCGTGTATGAAATGGCCATGGATAGTCAGTGAAATCAACGACAAACGAAGTTCCATCATCACTGGCAACTAAACGAGAAGTTTCTGATCTCCCCCAGTTACTTTTACACTTGACCAACAAAACTTGACCATGATCGAACCAATTTCTAATTACTATTCTGTTGCAAATTTTGTTGCAAGCTTCGTTTAACCCAAAACACATAGCACTAATAAACACAAACACTATCAAATGCTTCATGTTGTGGATCTGAGATATTTTTTGGAATGATAAAGATGCAAACATGTTTGAGTATTTATAGCGTTTGTATGGAAAACATTATTTATTTTTAACATCTTTGTAAAAAATTAGTGACGCATATATCTATGGATATAGCTAAATATTGAATACAAAATGAACTAGACAAACATGGGAATTTAGTTTCTATAAGTATAGCTGACTATTACAATCAATCCAGATAAGTACATTCTGTATTACGAAGAATGATAATATCATTATAAATAAAAGATAATGCGTACAAAGTAACAACCTAAACAAAAGATTTCTTGACATAAAATCATATATATAATGATTTAATAACATAAAATCATATATACAATGTGAGACTTTCCTCTCTTCTAAAGTTTCCACCTAAGCATATGTAGGTTCCACATTTAATTTTTAAAATATTTTTCTTTGTTTTTTTTTGTCTACTTTTAAAAGCCCAGAGAGAAAATACAGCAATACATAAAAGCATGATTAACGTATATACAAAGACGTATAGAACAATGAAAAAATTGTCATTTAAATCACCGACTTTCAAATTTGGTTTAAAAAAACATGAACTTTAATTTGTTCAAATTTGGTTAAAAAAAACAGGAATTTTAATTCGGACAATTTAAAGCATTAACTTAACTTAAATAACTACTTCAAACATCAACTTAATTTGACCAAACCAAATTAAAGACGACGTTATCTCGGGTAACAGATTGATTAGACGGAGTTAATCACGGTCTCTAATCTCTGTTAAGTTCAAACAACGTTGTTTTGACTTTCTTTTAAAAATTATATTTATAAAGTAACAAACCCGTGATCAAAGCTACACTCGTTGTAAACCTGAACCACTGGACCAATTACAATTTTGCTAAATTGAATAAATACTAATAGATAATATTAGTAAACCTCCAAATCATCTTCTCCCATCCTAGATCTCTAAATCCCTGAGTCAAGCGGCTCAGATATATGAACCCCACTGTCTGAGAGACCCACATCAAACATATTGGATTCTTGAGGATGAGCCGCAATCACCAGTGGATGGACGTTCGAGTTGCTGCGGACACATAACGGAGAATCAAGATTTACTCTGTTTTTTCTTAACAAAAAAATCAAGATTGCTCTGTTTTCATTCATTCATTCACATTTGTACTCACCTGATAAAAGGAGGCAGATACGTAGAGGGATTAACTTAGGGATTTATGTTGGAAGAAGATGATTTGGAAGTTTAATAATAATGTCTATTAGTATTTATTTAAGTAAACAAAATTGTAAGTAGTCTAGTGGTTCGGGTTTATAGTGAGTGTAGTTTTGGTCACGGTTTCGATTCCTTTCAAAAAAAATTTAAAAAAATTTCAAAACGATGTCATTTGGACTTAACAGATATTATAGACATCGATTAACTCCGTCTAATCAATCTGTTATCCGAGTTAACGTCGTCTTTAATATGGTTTAGTCAAATCAAGTTGATGTTTAAAATGGTTATTCAATCTAAGTTGCTGCTTTAAATGGTCCAGTGAAAAGTTCGTTTTTTTAACCAAATTTTGGTGATTTAAATGACAATTTCCCCGTAAAACAATTGGATGAGATGAACACGTGTCGACTACTGAATGAAGAAACTGAACCGCCGCTGCTTGCTCCGTGAGTCAACTCCGGTCATAAAGATGAAGATCCAATCTCTCAGTTTCCAAACTTGTTCTAATGTCTCAAACATAAAACAATCTTTGTCAAAGAGCAGGAACAGACACCCAAAGAGGGGTGTATCATTTAAACAATCAGAGTATGATTCTTGCGAATGAGTCATATGTTTCTGATGAGTTTTGAAACTGTATAAGGTATGTAATTGGCGATGTAATATTAAACTTTTTATTATATCAAATCGATTTATTTTATTTATGGTTTATAGTTATTTGAAGAACAAAGTAAAGCAGAAAGCTACGCTAGCTTCCAAGGGAGAACCCACACTGGCGAAGACGACGGTTCATAACTTCTTGTAAACCAAATTCCATCATCTTTGCCAATCCATACACGTATCTGATCATGTCGCGGATAATTTGAATGATATGCTTCAAGATCATAATAATACGTATGATTATCATGTCTATAACTAATATTACAATCCCATCGTGTATGAAATGGCCATGGATAGTCAGTGAAATCAACGACAAACGAAGTTCCATCATCACTGGCAACTAAACGAGAAGTTTCTGATCTCCCCCAGTTACTTTTACACTTGACCAACAAAACTTGACCATGATCGAACCAATTTCTAATTACTATTCTGTTGCAAATTTTGTTGCAAGCTTCGTTTAACCCAAAACACATAGCACTAATAAACACAAACACTATCAAATGCTTCATGTTGTGGATCTGAGATATTTTTTGGAATGATAAAGATGCAAACATGTTTGAGTATTTATAGCGTTTGTATGGAAAACATTATTTATTTTTAACATCTTTGTAAAAAGTTAGTGACGCATATATCTATAGCTAAATCTTGAATACAAAATGAACTAGTCAAACATGGGAATTTAGTTTCTATAAGTATAGCTGACTATTACAATCAATCCAGATAAGTACATTCTGTATTACGAAGAATGATAATATCATTATAAATAAAAGATAATGCGTACAAAGTAACTACCTAAACAAAAGATTTCTTGACATAAAATCATATATATAATGATTTAATAACATAAAATCATATATACAATGTGAGACTTTCCTCTCTTCTAAAGTTTCCACCTAAGCATATGTAGGTTCCACATTTAATTTTTAAAATATTTTTCTTTGTTTTTTTTTGTCTACTTTTAAAAGCCCAGAGAGAAAATACAGCAATACATAAAAGCATGATTAACGTATATACAAAGACGTATAGAACAATGAAAAAATTGTCATTTAAATCACCGACTTTCAAATTTGGTTTAAAAAAACATGAACTTTAATTTGTTCAAATTTGGTTAAAAAAAACAGGAACTTTAATTCGGACAATTTAAAGCATTAACTTAACTTAAATAACTACTTCAAACATCAACTTAATTTGACCAAACCAAATTAAAGACGACGTTATCTCGGGTAACAGATTGATTAGACGGAGTTAATCACGGTCTCTAATCTCTGTTAAGTTCAAACAACGTTGTTTTGACTTTCTTTTAAAAATTATATTTATAAAGTAACAAACCCGTGATCAAAGCTACACTCGTTGTAAACCTGAACCACTGGACCAATTACAATTTTGCTAAATTGAATAAATACTAATAGATAATATTAGTAAACCTCCAAATCATCTTCTCCCATCCTAGATCTCTAAATCCCTGAGTCAAGCGGCTCAGATATATGAACCCCACTGTCTGAGAGACCCACATCAAACATATTGGATTCTTGAGGATGAGCCGCAATCACCAGTGGATGGACGTTCGAGTTGCTGCGGACACATAACGGAGAATCAAGATTTACTCTGTTTTTCTTAACAAAAAAATCAAGATTGCTCTGTTTTCATTCATTCATTCACATTTGTACTCACCTGATAAAAGGAGGCAGATACGTAGAGGGATTAACTTAGGGATTTATGTTGGAAGAAGATGATTTGGAAGTTTAATAATAATGTCTATTAGTATTTATTTAAGTAAACAAAATTGTAAGTAGTCTAGTGGTTCGGGTTTATAGTGAGTGTAGTTTTGGTCACGGTTTCGATTCCTTTCAAAAAAAATTTAAAAAAATTTCAAAACGATGTCATTTGGACTTAACAGATATTATAGACATCGATTAACTCCGTCTAATCAATCTGTTATCCGAGTTAACGTCGTCTTTAATATGGTTTAGTCAAATCAAGTTGATGTTTAAAATGGTTATTCAATCTAAGTTGCTGCTTTAAATGGTCCAGTGAAAAGTTCGTTTTTTTTAACCAAATTTTGGTGATTTAAATGACAATTTCCCCGTAAAACAATTGGATGAGATGAACACGTGTCGACTACTGAATGAAGAAACTGAACCGCCGCTGCTTGCTCCGTGAGTCAACTCCGGTCATAAAGATGAAGATCCAATCTCTCAGTTTCCAAACTTGTTCTAATGTCTCAAACATAAAACAATCTTTGTCAAAGAGCAGGAACAGACACCCAAAGAGGGGTGTATCATTTAAACAATCAGAGTATGATTCTTTCGAATGAGTCATATGTTTCTGATGAGTTTTGAAACTGTATAAGGTATGTAATTGGCGATGTAATATTAAACTTTTTATTATATCAAATCGATTTATTTTATTTATGGTTTATAGTTATTTGAAGAACAAAGTAAAGCAGAAAGCTACGCTAGCTTCCAAGGGAGAACCCACACTGGCGAAGACGACGGTTCATAACTTCTTGTAAACCAAATTCCATCATCTTTGCCAATCCATACACGTATCTGATCATGTCGCGGATAATTTGAATGATATGCTTCAAGATCATAATAATACGTATGATTATCATGTCTATAACTAATATTACAATCCCATCGTGTATGAAATGGCCATGGATAGTCAGTGAAATCAACGACAAACGAAGTTCCATCATCACTGGCAACTAAACGAGAAGTTTCTGATCTCCCCCAGTTACTTTTACACTTGACCAACAAAACTTGACCATGATCGAACCAATTTCTAATTACTATTCTGTTGCAAATTTTGTTGCAAGCTTCGTTTAACCCAAAACACATAGCACTAATAAACACAAAAACTATCAAATGCTTCATGTTGTGGATCTGAGATATTTTTTGGAATGATAAAGATGCAAACATGTTTGAGTATTTATAGCGTTTGTATGGAAAACATTATTTATTTTTAACATCTTTGTAAAAAATTAGTGACGCATATATCTATAGCTAAATCTTGAATACAAAATGAACTAGTCAAACATGGGAATTTAGTTTCTATAAGTATAGCTGACTATTACAATCAATCCAGATAAGTACATTCTGTATTACGAAGAATGATAATATCATTACAAAAAAACAGGAACTTTAATTCGGACAATTTAAAGCATTAACTTAACTTAAATAACTACTTCAAACATCAACTTAATTTGACCAAACCAAATTAAAGACGACGTTATCTCAGGTAACATATTGATTAGACGGAGTTAATCACCGTCGCTAATCTTTGTTAAGTTAAAACGACATCGTTTTGACTTTCTTTTAAAAATTATATTTATAAGGTAACGAACCCGTGACCAAAACTACACTCGTCGTAAACCTGAACCACTAGACCAATTACAATTTTGCTAAATTAAATAAATACTAATAGATAATATTAGTAAACCTCCAAATCATCTTCTCCCATCCTAAATCTCTAAGTCAAGCAGCTGAAATATATGAACCCCACTGTCTGAGAGACCCACATCAAACATATTGGATTCTTGAGGATGAGCCGCAATCACCAGTGGATGGACGTTCGAGTTGCTGCGGACACATAACGGAGAATCAAGATTTACTCTGTTTTTTCTTAACAAAAAAATCAAGATTGCTCTGTTTTCATTCATTCATTCACATTTGTACTCACCTGATAAAAGGAGGCAGATACGTAAAGGGATTAACTTAGGGATTTATGTTGGAAGAAGATGAATTGGAAGTGTAATAATAATATCTATTAGTATTTATTTATGTAAACAAAATTGTAAGTAGTCTAGTGGTTCGGGTTGATAGTGAGTGTAGCTTTGGTCACGTGTTCGATTCCTTTCAAAAAAATTTTTAAAAAAATTCAAAACAATGTCATTTGGATTTAACAGATATTTAGACGTTGATTAACTCCATATAATCAATCTGTTACCCGAGTTAACGCCGTATTTAATATGGTTTAGTCAAATCAAGTTGATGTTTAAAATGGCTATTCAAACTAAGTTGGTGTTTTAAATGGTCCAACGAAAAATTCATTTTTTCAACCAAATTTTGGTGATTTAAATGACAATTTTCCCGTAGAACAATTGGATGGATGAACACGTGTCGACTACTGAATGAAGAAACTGAACCACCGCTGCTTGCTCCGTGAGTCCACTCCGGTCATCTTCTCCGGCGTGAGAATCAGCTTCACGTATCACTGTAAGTTGTCTTTTGCTGCATCCCCGATTGAGGTGAAAAAATCCTCCTTAAAGTCCATCAGATTATTGAAGTCCTGGGATTAACGGCAAAACAGAGATCATGATATTCATCTGGACGTTCATATATGACCTCTGATTCTACTCAACATGAATTAGATCATAGCCATATAAATCTCCATCTTTCCAATTCTCCGTCATTTAGAGAAACTTTGTCCAAACATAAGGAAACAAAGACTTTACACTATGAAAAGAAAAAATGAAACATTAGCTGATGAAACAAAAGAAGAGTCTCAACAAAACCGAAATATGACAATTTAAAGAACAATGTAGAAGTTGCCTAAAAGGACGACTGGTTGCAAGCGTTACAGTAGAGAAACAAGGAAGATGAGAAAAAGGTTGAGATGGGTCTACCTTGTCAATATAGTGTAAAATGTAATGAGCTACAAAGTATAATATTAGCAAAAAAAACAAACGCAATTAAGTTTTTGTTGAATTTTTTTTGTTAAGTGCCACGTGTCCAAAAACACTATCTCCTCCATGTGGCGGCCTGTGAAGAAAGGTAACTCTCTTTTATTGTAGTAGACTAAGTGCGTCATTGACTCATTTTTTGTTTTATATAAAATTTTGAAGTGATGCTATGTTTTTCTTTGGTCTTTGATTTCCCGAGATTTGTATTGTAACGTGTTCGAAGTTGTGTAAGTGAGTATTTTTGTAATGTGTTTTGGTGTTAATCATTTTTGTTGTTTTAGTAGAGCGGTATATTTGGTAGTATTTTTATTTCGTTGTTGTAGCAGAACGATATATTTGGTAGTGTTTTTATTTTCGTTGTTTGTTTTGAAATAATAGGTCATTATTCCAAATTTTGTAGTTATTTCTATTTTGTTAAAATTTCTGTTTGTTGTGTATAAATAGTCATATAAGTTACTAAAAAAACTGAACTGTCGTGAAATTTGCAAATCTACACATTTTTAGGTCTAAACGGGCTGAAAGTGTAGTAAGAAAATCAAAACAGTCACTCTCTATTTCCCAGAGGAGTCTGAAACCATAGAAACCCTACATCTCCATTGAAGAGGAAGATTCGGCATCTAAAAAGCTCTTTGGGTCACTTTTGGAATTTTCTAAAAATATTTTCTAAAACATATAATATCAAAACCAAAAAAAAATAATCAATTACCATAAATAACAGAACTCACTATTAGAGAGAAATTTCTCCCACCCCACCTAACGGATGTTCATCTTTTATAGGGGGAGGAGACTTGCTCTTTTTGTTTTTTGTTGTAAATTTTGATCTTAACCTAGTAGCTTTCATGTAAATTTTGATCTTAACCTAGCTATTCCCAAGAACATTTTGTTTTCTGAGCTTATCTAATTTGTGACAAAAAATGGGTGAGAAACAGAAGAATTTCAGAAGAAAAAAGAGAAGATTAAGAGGGATGTATTCAATATAACATTTGAGGTGATTTGATTTTTAATGGAGTTTTAGATGATTTTAATAATTTGCAGAGATTTAGGTGATTTTTGTTAAACCACTCTAGAATATAACCTAAAACCATGGGATTTGAGTTTTAATTTTTTTATCTAAGAAACTCCACCTCAAACACTTAAAGTCACCTTAAAGCTTTAAAACTCCACAACTTAAAATATATTTAATAACAGTGGAATTTAGAGTACTCTACGAAATGTTAAGTTCAATAACACTGGATTTCAAATGAGTTATTAAAATTCATGTTTGAATAACAGTTAATTTGTCATTTTAATACAAATCACCTAAAACTCTCGGTTGAACACATCCCTCTAAGATATTTTGTTATTTGATAATTTGATAAAGTTTTGGATACAAATATTCTCGATACTTATAGCATAAAAAGTTATAAGTTAGTAATAAACCTAAGCCCATAACCACTCTGAAGCAATGATCGTGACAGCCAAATTACTAGCTTATCATTATTTCCTCCTTGAAGAACCTTGTCCTCAAGGTTATTATAATTTTATCTCCACCTCTGCAATCCGCTTCCTCTTTTCCAGGACCGGGTGAGTAGGGGGACAAGCGGTGCAACCACTCCGGGGCCAAGTCCGTGTCCTCCGTGTATCAATAGTTAAGAAGTTTAATTTTTTATATAAATCTATATTTTTATATTAAAAGTCATAAATATAATAAATAAATTTGAAAATAGGTCAAAAATATTTGATATGTATATAGTTTAAATATATTTTAAACATTATCTAAATATAAATCTTAAAAGATAAAAAAAAATTGTTCTCAAATCCATAACAATGTTAAGCCAGCCCTACTCTTTCTTGGTTTGGTGTAGCGTGTATTCGTGTTCTCAAAAGACATAGTCCTCAAAAGACTTAAATAACTCTAACCTTATTATGGTTCCAACTGCAATGATAAACATTTTGGCTCGAGCCTCCTTTGAATCTCTAGGCAGTGATAAACATTCGATAACTCCTGAATCACAAAGTTCAACTGCAATGAGTTCAGAAGTGACAATACATCGGATACTTTGCTCCTTCCTATATATATTTCTTTCCATTGTATCAATTCTATCCCCTCAGCCTAACAACTAAAGAGTGTTTCCATTCCCTTAACCACGCTTGACCTCTTTTCCTTGAATTGTTGCTCTAGAGGCCTAAGAGAGTGAGGAAGGTAAAGCCCTCACTCTTACTACTGACTCAACACCATAATCACTACACTCTTCAGTCTCCACTGTCTCTTGAATAACAATCTGCCCCAGATTCTGAAGCCGATCTGCAGCAGTAAGACTCGTATGACCTCCTGACGTAGACGTGGTCAGAGCCGTGCTCACCTTATCAATTTTGGGGTATTGGCCCCAGGCCCCCTCTCACATTAGTACATTTTAAGGTCTCTATATTCATAAATCATATAATTAATATATGATAATATGTTAAAACTATAATTATCTCTTAATACTTTTCAATAATATGACTATTTTGTGAATATTAATTTTATTGTATATTTTTTATTTTGAATGTCGAAAATATTTTTCTGCATATAATTTGAGTTTGTATATACAATTTTCAGTTGTAACTAAAACATAATTTTTGCCATTAATTTTCATAAGATTAATTTTTCTTAAAAATAATTTTAAAATATAAAATAAGAAAACAATTTATTTTCTGGTTCGTATTAAAAAAAATTAATACTCATAATTGATAGAAAATAAATTATTTTTGCACTAGACCCCTAATAGCTTTCGCACGGCACTGGACGTGGTGATACCCAAATGAAGTTTAATGTTAATTAGCCACCACAACTGCAGCATAAGTTTTGTCCTTTAAATTTTATTTGTGTCTTTCGACTGTGTTTACCAATACCTACAACGGACTTGGACGGTGAGCTTACAAGTTACAACAACAACTACGGTGAGCTTCTATCAATCATTTAAGCAAAGTCCGACGAAATAAGATTAGGCAACGTTATACATGTTGCTATACTAAACTTATACAAACGTGACGATATGATACATTAGCATTATTGAGATTGTCTGGATACAATAATTACAATCAATAATTTTCTCCAATTAAAAAATTAAGAACTTCACACTTTAGAAATCGAAGTTCATATGCATGGATATTTTGTTAGAAAAAAAACTATGATAATAGTTACGATATTTTTATTACGTATACATCATATTAGATATTTTATCTACTCTTCCAAATGTTAACATAAGCCGCACCTATCCGAATACTTTGTTTTCTTTCTTTTCTTTCACAGTTTTTGGGTTGTTAATAGAATATCTTTCTCGGGTTAGGACAATGAGACATCACGGTATGTAACAATATGCCCTTCATCAAAGATTAATTCTGTCTAGTTCCAAGAATCTTGGAAACACAAGCTGAAGAAGGCTTTGGATTAAACAGCTTCTTCAGCTCATCATACCTCCCAGCATCAAAATCTTGAGCCTCCATCAGTTTCCTCTGTTTATCCCCAAACCTGCTTTGGTAAAACCCTTCAAAGGAAGGCTCTTTTGAGGTCCTGAGGAAAAAAGAGTAACCGGCCATGAAGTATATAGATGTGACATAGAAACAGATTGGCTCCATAACGTCCCATGTGAGTTCCCAGAAGGTTAGCCTCATGAACAATGCGGTCTGGAGGATCATGTAACCAAGACCAGCCTGAAGCTCTCTCCTCACCAAGGAATGTGATTTCTGGTCAATGACCTTCTTTATGGCTTCAAGCTCTTTTAGCTCCTTTCTTCTTGGGCCGTTTGGGTTACGGATCTGTGGTAAGGGAAGCAGGCCCTCAATGGATTTGGTTACCTGATTGATCACACACAATACAAAAACATAGTATAAACTTTTAGTTATAACAACAAATTCACCACCTCTCTAAGCTTTAACCGGACATGATTTTTTTTTTGTCAAACATGTTTGGACATGATTAGCATTTAAAACACACAAGACAGCTTATGATCAATGATATTATTGACTAATTTGTCAATCATCCAAATCATGGGCGCCTAAACAAATCGTCGGTCGTAAACAAAACAAAATTTATTTGACCGAAAAAAGAAAAAAGAAACAAAACAAAATTTATAAGACAGTTTTTTAAAAAATTGGTGTAGGCGCCTATATGCCTGCCTAAACATATTTTTCTATAAAATACCTAATTACCTTACCACCCAGCAATTTCTTAAACATTGATCTAATTAATGATTATTTGAAATTGGCCAAACTAAATAGAAAGAAGAACAAGAACAAGTTACCTGATCAGGTCTCAAGCAAACATAATCTCCCAGAACGATGACGTTTCCTGAATCATCAAGCATCTTCCCTATCCAACTTCCATGAGCAGGATCCGAACAAGAATCATTGCAGACGCTGACGAAATCAGAGTAAGGGATCCAGCTTTGCCCTGTCTCCATCAGCTTCGTTTTCACGACTTCAATCTGCGCAGCTCTAAGCAACTTCTTGGCGTCTTGCACGGTAAGCCCCAAAGCCACCGTCTCCTCCGCAGCTGCAGGTTTCGTCGGAGGTGAAAGTCCGTCTAATCGAATCCGGCCCTTGTTCACATCCATCTCTCGAAGCTTATCAATCAAACTCTCCCCAACAGGCTTCTTCAGAGTCGTATCCATCCAGTTCACGGTGATGTTCTGCAAAAACCTCCGTGACACCGACACATCTCCAGGCTTCGGATCAACCGTGGCTTCTCCTGGATCGTTGGGAACCCTGGTCCGCACGGCTAACGAAGACGACGAGATTCGACAGTTCATGAGACCTTGCGACGACATCTTAGAGATGTTGAACAAACGCTGCGACAAAAGCTTCCCCATAGCCATTGCCAAAATCAAAACAAAATAATCAAAAACGAAATCCACAAAGAAAAACCAAAGAGAAAGAGTGAATTCAATATACATTGAAAAATAATAGCTGGAGCAAGATAGCTTTATATAGGGTTCATAACCAAAGTCCTGATCTGTTACAATCTAGTTTACTTTTTGTCTTAAAACAAAATTAACTAAGTGGGACCTGCACACGTCAGCCGATATATGTATATCAGAACAATTCAATACAATATACTACGTTGCATTTTCCTGAATAATTCTTGAGATATTGGATGGCTGACAACCGTTGGTGATAGCTTGCGGTGACTCCGCAGCCGTCGGATTAACATTTTGGTTTGTAAATATTATCTTTCTTCGACTATAATGGAAACAACAGATTTTAAAGCTAAAAACGTGTCGCCACATATTTTCTGTTTTATCCTTTTTACATATAGGAAGTGAATGGTTATGTTAAAGGAGATGATTTGTTGATTTGTTACTCAATTTGTTTATGGTTTTAACTCAGTTATAGTTTGTAAGGAAAGGTGTCACCATTTTCTGACTTTATCTTTTACATATAGATGATAATGTTAGAAAGGATGGTTTTTATGTGTATGTATATTTGGAAATCCGGTAATATTGAAAGTTGACGTGTTGCGACATTTTCCATTTAGTCTTTGCCTTATTGGTGAAAGATTTTGTATTATTTGGTTTATTTTGGTGATACAGTATTAGTCTTATCTTTCAAATAATAATAATAATAATAATAATAACAATAAAAATAATTATATAAGTTTTTTTTATAACTGGTTAGGAAAAAGAGTATCACCAGATAAGATATGTTAACTAAACAAAGAGATGATTATTTGAAAAATGTAGTTTATAGTTATACTCTGACAACTATTACAGAAATTACAAAGATAATGGAAATCCAAATAACTATTCATTTACAAAAATATTTATTAGTCTCTTTAAAATTAATATAGTTGATATAAATTCAAGTCACTTTGTAAGAAATTAAATGATAAATTTATTTTAGTAGCACTTCATTTTCTTTTTCAACCCAATTCTATATAAAGTTATAAAACAATGCTGGAAAATCATGCAAGTGACAATTTGTTTCGTTGCGCAAGTGGCCAGTTTCGTGTTGCAAGATTTATACATTTAATACGATCTATTGCACGTGTTCTTTTTATAGTCACAAAATATTATGGGATGCAATTTTGTTTATAAGCACTACAAATATATGCACCTCAATATATTAAACCAACTACAATAATTCTTATTAATGTAGTATAGCTCTGGGTATAAGATCATCTTAGTTAGAATCTTCACCATTATATCAAGGAAATGGTCCATCCGTGGCCCACCTCCCATTGAAGAATAGTCTAGACCTCTCCATAGAACTGAAATACCTCCAGGTTAATCAGAGAAAAAGTAATAATAATAATATCAAGAATTTTTTTTTAAATAGACATCCATTTTCTTTCCAGAGTTTCACACAATCTCAGAAATCAGGAATGTACCAAAATTTGTAGATATTCCTTTTCGACGCATGATCATATGATACACCACAACATCAACCAACGAAATCAGATTCTGTAATTTTACTTTTTGTTTGTAATTTTAAGGGTAGTATATTTTTGATAATGTCATATTTTTTTTTTTTTTTTTTTTTTTTTTTTTTTTTTTTTTTTTTTTTTTTTGTAGACTAGGATGGGTTCGGGCCTTCGGCCTTAATCCCACCCCAGGCCCGGGGCCGGCCGGCGCTGATACCGATAACATGGCGTAAAGCACCCCTCCCCATGGGAATCGAACTAGGGGTGCAATGGAACCTACTCCAAGCACTAAACCACTAGCCCAACACACCTTGGGTGATAATGTCATATTCTTACTAGAGAATATATGCACATGGAGCATACTTACAAAATATGTATAAAAGGGCTCAAAATATCAAATTTAGATAAAAACGTGAAAGATACTATTGAGAAAGTGAGAATAAAAAATCCTAAATCTTCACGCTGCATGTACCAACACCACAAGACACGGGGATTCCAAAAAGAATGGACGCCATTAACCATTGATTATACACCACACCATAATTTAATCTATACCACTAGTAATAAATAAAACAACATGGGGAGAGTTGTGTACGGACTTTGGTACGGTCAGCTGCAAAGGATAGGAAATCCATCTATCGATCGGACATTTAAAGATTCGGGTCGAATAGAATGTGATTCCAATAGCTACATACATCGCTTTTAAGAACCCAATATTTTGATTGGGAGTTTGATCTGTGAACAAATATGCGGGCTTGGTCCATTTTCAAAAAAATTGAACTGTTTAATAACATATTCGTTGTCTCGGTCAAATTGCTTAACAGGCTTTGTTCAGTTAATGTTACTGATCTTAAACTCTGTATCCTCAACTCTGCTCCGTTTGTTGACCTTACCAGCTTCGCGACTTAAAACGGCACCGTGTTGTAGTACCTTCACGACTTCGCGACTTATACAGCAGTGTGTCTTTTTCAGAATGATGGATTAAAATATTAAAACTCAACAAGGCAACAATGAAAAAAAATGCTTTAACAATTTTAAATTTTTTTGAAGAAAAACATTAATTCTAAATATAGCGAACTAAGAAAAAAACTTTAGAGAAAAAAAAGTCTTTGCGAAAATCAATAATGAAACAAATCAATAATGAAAATCAACATTTGTGCTGATCTTTGACACGAAATAGTTTTAAGTGCCGCATGATGATACATGCATACGGGGTCAAATCCGCTTCTGGACTGAGTTATGAGTCTTGCGACATTTGAATTGGCTTTGCAAATAATTAACAGTTAGAGCGCGCGCAAATCACTTAATGGGCCGTAATAAACTTTATGGGCCTAATGGACCTATCTGTCTAATCAATAAAAGACAGCGTCCGTCGACAAAAAAGCTAAAAAGATTCAACATTCTTCGTCGTCTAGCTTCCGAGGACGAGAATCCGGTGGGTGAGAGAGAGAGATAGAGTCGGCGACCTTTGATCCACTCCTACCTAATCTCTTCCGATCATCGTTTTACGTATCGAATTTATCAACTTGTAAGCCATCTGATAGCTTTCCCACCTTGTTTTTGATCAAACATCACACTAAGAATCAGTTGATCTTTAATTTGTGACAGCTGTTGTGTAAGAGTTTCTCTTTTAAGAAGAAGCAATGATTGGGTTGTTTAAAGTAAAGGAGAAGCAAAGAGAACAAGCTCAGAACGCTAGTAGAGGAGGAGGAGGAGCTTCTGTCAAGAAGCAATCTGCTGGTGAACTTCGTCTTCACAAAGGTCTTTTATATTCCCTTTTTAATCTTTCTTTCCTTCTTTCTTATGCTCTCTTCCTAATGTTAGTTTTTTTTTTTTTTGGATTGGTGTAGATATCTCAGAGTTGAACCTTCCGAGCTCTTGCACGATATCTTTCCCTAATGGCAAAGATGATTTGATGAACTTTGAAGTCTCCATTAAACCTGATGATGGTTACTACCAGTTAAGTCTGAAGCTTTTATTCTTCTCACACTTGTAATGGTTCGGAAACTCATTTGTTTATTTCTTGTGAATTAATACAGTAACGGTACGTTTGCTTTCACGTTCCATGTGTCTCCTGTGTATCCTCATGAAGCTCCTAAAGTTAAATGCAAAACCAAGGTTGGATTATGAATATTGACTTCTACTTGGTATGTGACTTGTTTATTTATGTAACGATGTTTGTGTTCTGTTTTTAGGTTTATCATCCCAATATCGATTTGGAAGGAAACGTTTGCCTCAACATCTTGCGTGAAGACTGGAAACCTGTTCTTAACATTAACACTGTTATCTATGGACTCTTCCATCTTTTCACGGTAAAACAAAATAATTAGCCTAATAGATTCTCTTAAACTGATACTTTTGTGTAATTCACACAGGAACCAAACTCTGAAGATCCCTTGAACCATGACGCTGCACAGGTCTTAAGGGATAACCCGAAGCTCTTTGAGACCAATGTGCGGAGAGCCATGACCGGTGGATATGTTGGTCAAACCTTTTTCCCTCGCTGTATTTAACAAAAAGCTCTGGTTGGTCTTCTTCAAGGAAAAAAAGATAGAACCTGAAACCACTTTATCCTCCATTGTATTTCGCTTATTCTCAAAGGACCCTTGTTTGTTTGCTTGCTTTTGTAAAATTACATTCTCCCTTTCCCTTAGAGACTGAAAGGAAATGAAAACTCAAAATTGTGGATTTAGTTTGTTCGGTTTCAGTTTATAAGTGTCTGGTAATGAACGACTAAAAACTCTCAAGATCATTTCAGACCAAACAGAACAGCCATCGTCGACATTTCAGATCATTTCAGACCAAACAGAACAGTACTGAGAAATGAGAATAGTTTGGTTGGTTTGGGTCCTTTGGGACTCAATGGACGCCGCACGGTTAATTAGATTAGATTAATCAGCTTAATCAAAGTAGATTAAATGTACGTGACCACGCCGTACAAGTCGATGTTAATATTTCCCACGTGAGTGATCTGATCCAAAGTCACTGACAGACTGGATATTTTTGTATCACCAATTATATTGTATTTTTCTTTTCAATTTCGTGTTTTTTTGGGTTTGTGAATATAAAGTATAGAACGTGGTTTAAATAATAAACAAAAAATAATGCAAATAATAAAACAAAACAAAACAAAAAAAAATAACGCGAATAGTTTCATTGATTGGTAAGTAGTTTACAAGTAATATTTTTCAATATTTTAAAATCAGTTGAAATTGTGAAAAATTAATCGGTGAGTACATAAATAAAAGGTTGTGTTTAATTATCCTAAAATTAGTTGGCTGGGGCTGTGTAATAATAGCATGAATCCAGCTGGGGATTCTGCTTCCTGTCTTTGCTCACGCCTAACTGGAACCGCACGTGGTCCGACCACCATGATCCAAATGGTGTCATTTCTTTATGCTTAAAATGTTTTTAGTTCTCTTGATTACGTAGATATATTTGAATGACATCAAACTATTTCCCTAGTGTATCTTGATGATTATTATCACAGATATATATCCTACATCGGAAATTCTAAGGGACATTAAGTAATATATAAAGGGTTAGGACAAATCCACTAATCACCAATTGATTTTAAGTTGGAAGCCCATAATAAAACTCGAATCTAACATGGTATCAAAGCCCAGATCCTAAATACCCTAAACTCCTAATTAAAATTAAAATTAACCTTCGTGATTAACCTTTTCAACCGGGTATAAATGTTGTGTTAAACTCGCTCGACCGAGTATAAATGTCCTAAAGTTCCGAGATTTCTGGCCGATAAGAGCCATCATCTCGAGGATGGAGTATTAGGGATATATATCCACATCGGGAATTCTAAGGGACATTAAGTAATATATAAAGGGTTATGACCAATCCACTGATCATCAATTGGTTTTAAGTTGGAAATCCATAATAAAACCCGAATCTAACAATTATAGAACTTGATAAACATCAAATAATTAAAGTAAATTGTTTGGATTTTTATGGAGCTGAATATCACTGCTTTGAGTTATTTAGATGCTACAAATGGAAAATATAATTTTAGATTTATGCATATACATGAACTAGAAAATAATACTATATATTTCAATTATTCGATTAGACAACTCGAATAGATCACATACATTTATTTGTAAAAAGAAATTTATGTGGAACTCTTGTGAGTTGTATCGATGCGTTGCAAACTCATGATATGACATTATGCAATCATGTCGTCATATTTTTAAAATATGAAAAAGAGATGCAAATCTATTTTCAATTATGTTTACAATGCTTTCTGTGCCGAAAAAAAAGTTTCTGTAAAAACCATTAAATCGCAAAAGAAAAAAAAAAGATACCAATTCATTGAATAGTGAAGGGGAAACAACGAGGGGACCACAGCTCGTGCGTTACATTAATCTGACGCGTGTAAGATGACTTCCAAAGCGGACAAGCGGATCGCACGTGCGGAGACAAACAAGTTTATATTCAGACACGATGAAGAAAAGGCTCAAGTCACCGTAATAAAGAAACGCTCTCTCCCTCGTGCGCCAGACTGACAAAGGCAGAAAGAGATTCAGAGAGATCAGAGCTTTTTCAATGGCGGCAGGAGGAGGAGGAGGAGGATCATCGTCTGGACGAACTCCAACGTGGAAGGAGAGGGAGAACAATAAGAGGAGAGAGAGGAGAAGAAGAGCCATCACGGCAAAGATTTACTCTGGTCTCAGGGGACAAGGTAACTACAAGCTTCCTAAGCACTGCGATAACAACGAGGTTCTTAAAGCTCTTTGTCTCGAAGCTGGTTGGATCGTCGAAGACGACGGTACCACTTATCGCAAGGTACTGATCTTTCTTCTAATAATTAATTAACCTAAAATACTTTTAGATGAGAAGAAGAATCTCAAAATGATTCATTACCGATCTAACTTCAAATCTTAGTAACTTAGTCTTGCCTTCGTTGTAATTACATCTTGGTGATGCCAAGAAACAGCTAGTTTGAATAACTGCTTCAATATTAAAGAAATCGATAAACCGTAACTAGACATGTTACATGTTACACGAGATTATTGGTTAGGCGGACGCTAAAAATTAGTCAAAAAATTATTTCGCTTAGGTCTGAGATATGCATATGCGGACATCTAAGTACTGTCTAGACCGATTTTTAGAATACTGATCTGTTTTGCTTTTTGACATATGGTGACGGATTCTTGAATTGTGTGACAGGGGTCTAAGCCACCAGCTTCAGACATGTTAGGAACATTCAGCACGAACTCTTCAATCCAACCAAGTCCACAATCATCTGCTTTCCCAAGCCCCGCACCTTCTTACCATGGAAGTCCTGTCTCATCTTCCTTCCCAAGCCCATCTCGTTACGACGGTAACCCTTCCTCGTACCTTCTACTCCCTTTCCTACACAACATCGCTTCTTCCATTCCAGCAAACCTTCCTCCTCTTAGAATATCAAACAGTGCTCCTGTAACTCCGCCTCTGTCCTCTCCTACTTCTCGTGGTTCAAAGAGGAAACTCATGACGCAACAGTTACCGAGACATCCGCTTCTTTTCGCTATCTCAGCTCCATCTAGCCCTACACGCCGTGCTGGTCACCAGACACCTCCTACTATACCAGAGTGTGACGAGTCAGAGGAGAGTTCGTTTGAGGACTCAGGAAGGTGGATTAATTTTCAGTCTACGGCTCCTAGCTCACCAACGTTTAATCTTGTGAAGCAAACATCTATGGTTATTGACATGAAGAGATCAGACTGGGGGATGTCAGGAATGAATATTAAAGGTTCAGAGTTTGAGTTTGAGAATGGAACTGTTAAGGCATGGGAAGGCGAAATGATTCATGAAGTTGCCGTAGAAGATCTTGAGCTCACTCTCGGCGTCACTAAAACTCGATGAATATCAGTTTGAATATTGGTGGTGTGATCAGTGTCTTTGTGATCATAATTAACCTATGCAAATCTTTGGCACTGTACAGGAGCTGGCATGGCCTAGGAAGGTCAAAACAAGGGTCGAGCCTTTTAGATACCGTTACCATTCTACATTTATACTTTAAATGTTTTCTTTTGTGATGATAATGTTATTGGAGATGTAATGTATGTTTGGTCGTCACAGGATAATGAATGGGTTTTTGATAATATAAGCTGTTTGAGGATATGATAATATTCAGATTTTTTTTTTCTTTTATTTAGCTATTGTTATTAGTTTAGAGTTTATTGTGGACCTTGTGGTGTGTGTTAAGTTCGGTGCAAAGAAGTATATTGAATGAAAGGAAACCTCCACGAACGGACAGGAGAGGATAATGGACCCCTACTACCATGTGCTTTATATCTTTTTCTTTTTGCTGGGACCTAAAGCAACTACTTCTCTTCACCAATTTGCACTTGTTTTCTTTCTTTTATAATAAGTTATCGCGTGTTGTAAATTAAATACCATATGTCGTAACTCTCACGATACAGGACAATATTTTCATTGCCCATTTGATGAGGCAACTGTAACACGACCTACTTCGGGTCCACGTGAGACTGAGTTGCTTCTTATTTTTTTTTCCTTCTTTTTTTTTCTTGTTGCTTTGGTGGTGAGTTACGATCGAAACATTGTTCATCGTCATGTGACACGTTAATGACCAGTCATTTTTATTTAAACCAATTTTGGTGGTCAGGAAGATATAGACAAGGTTCAAGAACTGATAATCAGAAACATGAGCCTTTTATTTTGTGGATTTCTAATCGGAAACTAATTAAGGAAAAGAATCTGTGTAGTGTCTTGCAATAATTTTCGTTTAACAGTGAGAGAAGTGAAGAAACTAATGCTGGGAATGATTCGGATTCAAAAGCTCAAATAAAAGAACACACAATAAACCTTTTTTTATTTTTGACAGGAATTCACATTTGTGGAGGAGAACAATCAAAGAGAGAATTGTAATAAAAATAAGAAGCATGTACACACGGCCATTGACGTAAGAACCTTATGATAGGTTCAATGTTCTTCCGAGAATGGCAAAACTCAAAAACACTCAGAAAAAAATGGATAGAATTAAATAAAACAAGAAAATAAAGAAGCCACCAAAGTTTTTTTTTTGTATTTCTTCTCAAGGTTGTGCAAGTCTCTTGACAATTGCAGCCATGTAGTTTCCTTGATGTTCAGCAAGAGCCAACTCTGTCTCCGTAGCTTCTCTTGAGCCATCACCAGCGAACACACCAGCTCCATAAGGTGACCCTCCACGGATGGAGTCCATCTTGAACATTCCTGCTCCAAAAGTGTAGCCTATGGGGACGAATAGCATCCCGTGATGCACCAGCTGTGTTATTGCTGTCCATCTGCAAAACAAACACATCATATGTTTCAGAGATTGACACTAAAAATAGCAGAATAAAGGACCATCTAATTGTACACTTGTTAAGATCTGACAAAAGCCATGTGATGTTAAGACCTCACATTGTTTTTCTTTAGCTCTTAAGATCCCACATTGTTATGCTTCTCTATATTACCTTGTTAGCTTATCAGTACAAGACGAAATTGCAAAGATATTTTGTGTAAAGGAACCAAACTATCACAGAAGCCTAGTTACAAAAAGAAGAAGAAGAAGGGAATAGATTCCATAGAATCTGAAACTAAATCAGATGAAGAGAAGAGATTCCACACTATGAGTAAAAATAATGAAAAAAAACATTGAAGAATCTATTGCAAGATATGCAATTTACAGGAGGCAAATGCCTAGAAATTTAGCAACTATGGTGCTGACAAATTTGGATCAATTCTTATAAAGTTTATTTTACAGAATCAAATCTAATAAAAGTTTTCATTTTTACAGTCCTATCCTACCAACATAGACTATATATAAATTCAATTGTCCTGAACACAACAAACTTTTCAGGTAAAACATAAAGTTCATGTCTTTAAGTACTTAACTCATTTATTTCAGACAATGCCTCAATCAAAAGACAAAACTTTGATGACAAGAACTAAACACTTGTACTCCAAAGTCAACTACTTTACTTTCAGACATAAAAGGAAACAACAGAGTTAGCTTTGCTTACGCAGTAGTCTCTTGTCCACCTCCCTGAGTCCCCGTACTCACGAAGAACCCAGCCGGCTTCCCGGCGAGCGTCTGCTCCTTCCACAGCTGCCCCGTCGAGTCAAAGAACGCCTTCATCTGCGCCGCCATACACCCGTACCTCGTCGGAAACCCGAACAGAAACCCATCAGCCTCCGCCAACTCCGCCGCCGTGATCTCCGGGATCTCCGTATCCTTCGACGGCGCCTTCATCTGCTCGACGACCTCCGCGGAAAGCGTCTCCGGTACTCTGTACAGCCTCGCCTCCACTCCCTCCACGCCGTCCGCTCCCTTCTTCATCCTCCTCGCCAGGCTCTCCACGTGTCCGTACATCGAGTAGAACACGACGAAGATCTTGAGCGGCGGACCGATCGTCCTCGCCGTGATCGATGGGGTCGTTGTTCCGGCGGTGTTCGTCGTCTGATCGTCCTCGATTGGGATCGGAGCATTGGCGGCGCCGTCGTCGTCGATTCCATCGCCGGCGGTGGTGGTGGTGGCGAGAGAGGACGGCTTCTTCTTCTTGCTGGGAACGCATCCGCCTCCTTTCCCCATCGTGAAAATCTCCCCCAAGCTTCCGTCAACGATAAAATCTATTTAATTTTTAAAATAAAAATAAAAACAAAACTAATCAAACACTCTAAATAGTGATCGCAATTAAAAGATGGGGTTAAGTGAAGATTTAACAGACGCACAGAATCAAAGTCAGGTCCACGGTATGCCTTACGGGTCAATATTTACAATTGGGCTTTATATTTATCAGCCCGTTTATGATATATATCCGAAGCTTAGGTAATGAGTATGACCGGTTATTGGGCTTTATATTTATTGTCCAGTTTGTGATTTACAATATTAGCATGGGTTAAATTCATATTGAGTTTATATATTTTCCTTTTTTACCACAAATTTCATTAACTCAATGCCAAGACGCTTAAACGACTACAACAGGATATATATAAGATGAACAATAACATGAAAACAATAGAACTTAGGATAAAAGTGTTAAAAGAAGAGAATAGATCGAAGTAGAAAAATTCACAGACAATTTTCATTTAAATCCTTGAAACCATAGTTCGAAAAAGTTTTAAATAGTTTAAAAATACATTAAAATATATTGGAAAAAAATAAGAGAACCGGACTGGGACTAGCGAACTCGACAAACTAAAGAGATCAGCTCTACAACTGTCTATGTTACCGTTTGTCAGTGGCAACAGAATTGATATTTTGTAAATAATAAGTAAAATCAATACTATGGTAACAATTATTGTTGTTGATGCCTTATAATAATCATGGAGCTAAATTGAAAGTATAACTATATAAATTTCTAGGATAGAACAAGTAGGTAAGTAGTATGGTATCCCACTTCTGTTGCATTTTTCATAAAGACTTCATCTATTTTCGATTTGTATTAGTTTGAATTGTTTCTCTTTAATCTTTAATCCGAACTGAAAAAGCATGAAAACTACATTATTAATAAATTCCATGTAGCGTCCAGCTTTATTATATGTATGTGTAAAATTAAAATTTTGGAATGAACTATTTTCTATAATTTTAAAATAATTGTAATATTAACTAATAAAAGTATATGTAAATTTTTTTAAATGTATCTATAAATTTTTTTTTTATCTTTTAGAAATAGAAAGAGTATATTATAATTATAGCTACAGTATTGCAACTATAATTGTTACTAGATCTCGACCTGCGCAACCGCGCGAGTTTTTGTTTTCATTTATTTTTATATAAATATTTTGTTTTCAATTCTAAATTGGTATATATTATAATATATATGTGTTTATCAATTTTTAATTTTTTCATGGAATAGATTGTTTCAAATTTTCAAATATATTTGTATCTTCTTCTATATATATATATATATATTCAGATTATTAAAATTGTAATTATATATATAAAGATTAGTAAAATATTATTTTATTGTCATATTCAAAGATATTGTAACATTTCAAAAATTTAGAAAGTTTTTAAAAAATTAAACTTTTCACTTTATAGATTTATATTATCGAGTAAATAATTAAACATTTAGTTTTTGTTTAATTTTTAAAATAAACTATATAGTTTAAAATTTGTTTTCATTGGTTTAAGGTAGTAAAGATTAATCATTGTTAGATAATATGATTTTTGTTATTTAAAAAAAAATCTTTATAGTTTTAAAAGTTAACATCGACAAATATTTAAATATTTAACATAACGAAGTATAGTATTACAACATTAAATTATATCTATTTAATTTATACTATCTATAAATCCAATGGATCATCTATTGTTTAAATCCAATTATTGATAGCCCAATAAAAGTTTCTGGTATGACCAAAATTTAAATGATAAGATTAGAGATTAAATATAACATGATTTTCTAGGAAAATGTCCATTAGGTCTATTTTTAAAAAAATTACACATGAATCAAAGTTGTGACTTCTGTTTTAATATATAAGATTATGACTGCTTTCTTAGTGGCTAATCCAGTAATCCTAATGTCTTTTGACGTATTTGAAAGCGTACTATTTAACTAACGTAATCAAATTAACCTAATATCATCCTACCTACTATCTCAAAAAGGAGTTGCATGAAATTATCAATCGTAGTGGTACATTTTGTAAATAGAAAGAAATAAAGTTGTTAATGAGGAGAATAGTTAATACACCCTGAAAGTCAAATTTCAGCTATTGGTTAAAGTAATTCCATATCAAACTCTACTTGGTCGACGCTAAAGATACATTCAAAATGTTGAATTGATTAAACGTTTGTCTTTAACTGTTTATGGTAGCTATTAAAAGCTAGATCTTACCTGATTGGTTATGCTAGCCAATAAACTACTATTAGTGTTTTGATAGGCTTAATTAGTTTATTAACACCATGCTTCATGTCGTGCCATGTATTACCTTGGACCACCACGAAAATCCTACAAGATAACATTTAAAGCTGCAATAGCGAATATAGAAAGAATACTGTAAGTTCATAACAATAAATTAAGACTGATTATGAGAATATTTTTTATAAAATAATACGTTAAAAACCAAGGGCATGGTTAACCCCGGTTTCTTAGCCGGAATTCTTAACTTATGATTTGACATTTTTTTTTTATTTTTTTTACACTTTTCAGCTAATAGATGGTTTTTTTTTTCCAACAATTTCATTTCATATCCAACTCAAAACAGAGTACTTGAAATACAAAGTCTGGGTACAACACCTTTTGCAAAAGCAACATCTAAACATAACGATGTGCATAGATTATAAACACATGATAACGGAGTGAAGAGAGGAACAAGGTTTTTGAAGCTCAAGAAACCTCTAATCTCATTCAAGTGCAACCCTAAGCGTTGGGCAGAGAAGGGGACGATTGAGTCTAGAAGAATCTGAAGTCTTGAGAGTCCAATTGATATTGCTGGTTGAAAGGCTTTGTGAATCATCACCGCTTTGACGACGTGTCCAGAGCCTACACATACTCTACTCAATAAGCGATGGAGGACACGGGCTTCCATCCACATTCCATTCGCCGAACAAATCTGAAAGTAACCAATTGGGAAAGACCCAACTACAATCTCAAAGGCGACCAAACACCTCTTTGAAGAGACTGAGAGCTGTGAGGAGAACCACCATAGCCTAGACACGCTTGAGATAAGTGAAACCATGGCCACAGAGACAGCAGTCCAAATAAAATCCTCACACTGAGGTAACAAAGTAGTATCACAACGAGTAACTTCCTCATACTGAGGTAAAAAGAGCTTCAACCTGAAACTCAAAGAGAGTGTAACATCCTCAAAATGAGGCACATAACTAATCCAAGATAGCAAAACCTCTTCATTCCGAAGTAAAATGGGGTTCCTACTGAGATAAGTAAGATCTAGCGAGAGCTTGAAGCAAGAGAAGATAGGCCTCGACTGAGAACTACATAAAACAATAGAGAGCTCCACTTCAAAATGTTGCATTGAGGTATTAAGAGCTGCAAACAGAGAGAAAATCACCACCAATATTTCAATCTTCCAAGCCCAGTCCTCGAGACTTTGAAGAGATGAGTACTGAAGGGAAGTCAGCTTGCACTCAGCTATTGATACCAATAATCTTGCAACAAATAAGGAAACGACACACGACTCTTGATGATAAATCGTTGATGCCCTTAAGGCTGACTTTAACAAAACATGTTCCACACAAGAGGTAATAATTATCGGCTTTGAAACGGGATAATGTCGAAAGGAAGAGTAACTCAGGCCAGAGCTGAGAGCTCCGGAGGAAGAAATTCCAGCCAGCAAAAGATGCAGCAGAGCAGGCTGAGTGGATAGCACATCGACATCTGAGCAGAGAGGCAGCAGAACCGGTGGAGGGTCTGGAGGATTTATCGGAAACACCACGACGAGATCCGGATCTGGTGGTTCAGGCGGCAGGGGAGGAGAACCAAATGAGACAGTTGCAGAGGAATCCATTGGAGGAGAAGAGGGAGAGCTTCGAGATGGTGAGCGAAACGTCATCAGCAGCGGAAGAGAGGCTCGTGATTAGGACAGGAGGAGCTGCACCAGAAAGATACCTTCATTCTGGCGGAGATGCAAGATGTGCGGCTATCTTATAAGATATATAACTATAATAGACGGTACTTATATCTCTTATTTAAGAGACGGTTTTTAATTTTTTTTTAGTTATAATTTAAGAAAATAGAAGAATCGTCTTCTATCCAAAGCTAAAAACTTCAGTTAAAAGACTAGAATTACCCACGAATCTAGGACCAAACCCGAGAGCAATCTAGAAAATGTATCCTCTTTTAGCTGTCATTACTCATTAGGGACGTCGGTGGAGATAATAGACATGCCACGTTTCATAAAGCTATTTATGGAAATTTATACTCTTAAATTAAGGAGCTATTGACAAGATTTGTTTAGTTGCTAACCATGTGCGTAAAGCTCTAATAGTGATTTTGGATGGAGGGAGAAACAGAGAGACAGGTTGGACCTCGAAAGAGGCAAAATAAATTAGCAAAGAACCGTGGAGTATATTTTTGTGGGAAGTATAAATCAATTTTTACTCCACGTGAGTGTTTTCTGGACCGTCCACGTTGTGTTTTGTGATTGAAGTTGATCATTAAGATAGGGTGTGATTAGTGTCTATCGGTCTGATTGGTTCAAACGCAGCGGTTACGGTTGCGGGAGTTTACGAATGCGAGTGGTTGCGGTTTCTAACGGTTTTAAGAGATTTGTACGACTGGTTCTGCGGTTAGAAATTGGTGCGTTTGCGGGATACTTATGACTGGTTAACTACCAAATACATCAACAGTTAAATAATAAATTAACAATATTTACATTTTATATAATTATAAAAAATATCAAAAATCATAATATTATAATAAATATGAAAATTATATTTAGAAAGTTATAGTTTTAATTTTTAATATTATAGAAAATATTTTTATTTTAAAATTTTATAATATTAATTAAAATATAATAGATATATTTTAGTATTTTATAATTCCAATTTTAAATTTTTATTGAATATTTTTATTTTTGTATTTATATAGTTTTTGAAAAAAAAAAAAATTATCCTCCCATAACCGTCCGCAATCCGCAAACGCTAGCTGGAACCAGCATTTGATTTTAAGAGGTTCGGAGCGATTTGAAGCGATTTGTATGATTGTTTCGAAACGCTGTCAACCGCTAGCAACCGCAAAAACTGCGTTTGCGGGTGGTAGCGGGAAAACTAGTGAGGCCTTAATCGAGTAATTGAGAATCTTTAATTGCTATTTTAAAGAACCAAAGATTTAGTCTTAGCTGTTTACCGATTATTTATGCTTATAATTCACTACGGAAAGATCTAAGGGTATCTATTGGATTTTTAAACAAACAAATTTCAACAATCAACTACTTCTTCAATTACATACTGGTTATTAGAAAACAGGAAATGAAAATAATATTTGTGAAAAATTAGCAGTTAGCACCAAATCGTTAAATTATTAGGTTTAACGAAATTTAAGCTAACACCGTAGTTTTTTTTTAGTATAAGACTATAATATTAAAAACACAGATGATAGTTGTGTAAGAGCGACGTGCGAGACGGAGAGGCTTGTGTCCCAATTGTTTTTTGGTCGAAGAAAATAACAAATCTGTGCATGCTTTATTATAGCTTTTAGGAGTATGGTTAACCCAAGGTTTTTAACGCAATTTCTTTAGATAAATGAATTAAAAATAATGAGAAAATAAGAAAGAAAAATGAAAACGTTTCTTAAATAACAACTTTAAGATACGTAAGTTACAAAAAAAAAAAAAAAAATGTTCCTAACACAATTCATATACGTGACATTCAGTTATTGATTTTTTTTTTTACAGAAAAATAAAAAACAAATAAATTATTATAATATTAATATTTTTCTTATTTTAGTATTTTTAGCGGTTCTACGAGTTGAACATGCTGTAAAGTCCATAGCTTCTACTTTATAATTAAACTGTGAAAATATTATTTACTTGCAAAACATGTATTAGGTCAATTCTTATTCTTATTCAAGAGTAACGCAACCAAACACGTGAGAGAGCAAACTCAGTCTTACTATGTGCTAATACAAGTTCTGAACTTTTTTTTGAAAAATACAAGTTCTAAACTTCATGCGTATCTTGTTCAATATATATCGTAGGTAGCTTCAGAAGACACTAAAGAACTCTAACTCGAGTGTGATCTAGTAGAGCTATAATTCTACGCTGATTTATATTTTGAGCCAACACAAGACTTATACGTATACTGTTTTTGAAAAGACATTTCTACGTATTTCAAATCAGTGAAGGAATATATATAAATATTAAGCCTTTTTTTCAAAAAAAATAAAAAAAATAAATAAATATAATATATATATATATATTTGAAAGTATTTGCATGTGCGCCTTATATTAAAGAACTAAATAAGGCATCGTAGTTTTCATTTCGTGCTCAAATTAAGCCGTAACTGAGGGAGAATATTTAATAAACAAACATTGTTCTAGAAATGTTCCCCAAAGAAAGTTACTTTGAGACAAAAAAAACGTGTTGGCATAAACACAACCAATCATATAATTTAACTAAAAGGGTATTAAGTATATTTTAAGATACGACTTTCCAATTAAAGTAACATATTGGATGGGAGAGCATACAAACACGATATTATTCCTGTTACTCGTAATCCATTGGATAAACTTTCATTGTTATTATATTATAGACTACCTAACTTCTATGTTGTGTCTATATATAGCTTTAGGACCCTAATTAGTAATGCATTTGATTATACCTATGTATGTGTACATAACATAAGATATCAATTTCTTTCCGTGGGTCTAAGAATTTGTAGCTTTATATAGTAACTAGTATTAGGGAAAAATAATTGTCAAATTAAACATGAAAAACATTACATTAGTTACCTTTTTTTTTGAGAAAAAGCTTTAGTTACCATTGTTTACCACTTAAATGAATACAGAAATACACACTTTTAATAGTTGACAACTGCTTTTGTGGATGAACTCGAGGTCTTGAACGCATTTGAGAAACGAATTACATTCGACAGAGCTTTAAATAAGTGTTAAGACATTTCATCACCATAATTATTAGACTTCGAAGAGTTGGTGCTTCTTGTTCTATGTCTTCCGTGCTTAAATATTTTACACAATGAATACATGTGTTAGAAATTTTCTGTGTTTTATGTGAAACTTATAATTTACGGTGTTTTCTGATCTCTTAAAGGTGGAGGTTTCAGTTTATTTAGATGCAAAAGAAGTGAAGGTAGTGGGACAGTAAAGATATTGGAAAACAGTTTCACCAATAGAACTGAAAGAATTTTTAATAAAGGAAGATTAAAAAAAGTAGACAATAATTAACTTGATCGAAAACAATACAAAACATAAACTGTTAAAAAAAATCAAAAGAAAAGGATCGTGGACAAATAAAGAATCATGGGTTGTGGGCTGCTTTTTTTTTAAAACCGTTCTACTGTTTCTGTTATTTTTTTTTCTTTTAAGCATTATATTTTTAATTTATTTTTTTCTTCATTTTGTAAATATGAATTATGTGGCAAATTTTTATTGGTTAGGCGACTTGTGATTTAGTATATAAAGGATGCACTTAATTTTTAATCCAAATCTAATCTCGTTTAGCTAGCTCTTCTAAGCTTGAACAGCCAAACAAGCAATTCAAGTTACTGCAGATCTCTTTTTTTTTGTAACTTGAATCCAACAGTGATTTACTGAATATAAAAGTTAACCTCACATAACAACATGCTCATAGCTAGCTAAATCATAGATAGCAGTTTGCGCTCGAGCATTGGTAAATTTCATAGATTAAAACATTTGTTATTCCACTAATGGCATAGTTACATAAGCCGTTTAGTTAAGTGTAGAGCTTTCTAAGAAAGGTGAAATGGTCAAGAAGCAAAAGAGAATGAGGATCCAAAACATACGTGTTCCGGACTGAAATTACCCGGTTTGGGCAAAAAGTAGACTCACATGTTACATTGTTTGGTCTCATTACCCAATTCGGAAATTTCTAAAGACATACGTAACGATTCCTTTACGAATTACCCAATTCACAGTTCAAATTCCATTGATCTAGTAAATATTGTTCCAACACGTGATCTTTTTGTGACGCAAACTATTTTGTGTCATAAGCAAAAAGCCAAACGGCTCTTTGTGGATAAGTTTTTGCTTCTTTGGGTGTAAGAAATGTGTAAAATACCCCTCTATGCTTGTCTACTTTATCATTAAAAAGTCTATCATATATCTTTAAAAAAATCCGGTAATATTATTAGTAGTTTTGGATGATAATCGTATAATTACCCGTATATTTCCCCTTCCAAAATTCCGATTAATACGTATTTATCTTTTTATACAGTTGAAACTATAGAGAAATCAAATTGGCTCAACATGAGCTTATCAGTTTCGAAATTTCCGGTACAAATTAATCTTGTTCTTTTAAACTTGATATATACTGATATACATATACCAAATTCAATTGGGTTTAGTTTTTTTAGCATAAGTCACTGATGTGAAATATTTTCACCCAAAATAAAAAATGGTTATTAATTTTTACTTGGCTTGGTTCAGCTGACTTGGTTTCATATCAACTTATTATAAAAAGAAGAAAATCAAGTAATTTGTTATAAAATGTTCATTTTCATTTTTGGTATGAATTGTTTGGTTAATCTAAACCGATTTAGATGCTCTAAAATAAAAGTTTATAACTGAAAATGGAGGATGGCGGCTATGGGAGAAACGAATCTAATTGGTCTGGAAAATTGAGTCAGGTTCCGTGAACTGAAGGTTGGAACACGTGGACCAACAGAAGAGGATGTGTACTATGCTGGCTAGTATAAAGCACGTGATGCTCTTGCTATAATTATCACATTTAATTTCCTTCTCCCCCACCCCCCCCAAAAATCCTTCTCTTTGGCGTGGAATCAGATTTTAACCAAAAAGTTGTTAATTTGAGTTCGGCATATATATTATATATATAGACAAGGATCAAATGGGTAATTAGACTAAAAACATAATTTGTTACTATATCAAAAGTGACTTACTATATCCAAGTGTATTTTATAGGGGGTTTGAAAGCGAGCAGTGCTATTAGTTTTTAACCCTTTCTCAAAAGCATGTCTCGAAAGTGTTGGAAATTTCTTTAACCGACGTTGATTATGGAATCAAACTCATACTATTCATTTTAAGATGTAGAAAATGGAATACTAAGTATTACCATTTGAAACGTATAATAAGAGGATATCAGTAGATACGGTCGAGTTTAATCTATGGCCTTGATTCACACAAAGAAATTATTCTACTACTCTTTTCAAAGAAACAAATAGATACATGAAGCATTCATTGTGAAAATGGTTTTTTTGGTTAAATAAATTTGACGTTCATTCAAAAAAAAAATCTTTTACTACTCAAACAATACAGTTAAACTTCATATATTGAAGGTCAGTTTGGTTCATATATACACATATATATTATGTTTATTTACAATTTAAATACCCAAGAAAAAAATATAGAAAAACTTAGACCATGATTAACCCGGGGTTCTTAGACAAAGATTCTTAGCGGA
The DNA here is from genome assembly GCF_020379485.1 of Brassica napus. NCBI lineage: Eukaryota > Viridiplantae > Streptophyta > Magnoliopsida > Brassicales > Brassicaceae > Brassica > Brassica napus. Next base: position 53,966,269 of record NC_063450.1, on the reverse strand, counting down.
AGTTAAGAAACGGTTTCTTAACTTTTAACTAAAAAATCTAAGAACCGGTTCTTAAAATCCTTATTTAAGAACCGGTTCTTAGTTTTTTTAGTTAAAAATTAAGAAACAGTTTCTTAACTTCCGCTAAAAACCTTATCTTTAGAACTCCGGGTTAATCATGCTCTTAGGATTCCATATGAACGCTTGTTTGGATTTATGCAACAATAAAAAACTGTTAATTTGGAAATAACAACAAAGCGAGAGGGAATCTTGAAATAAAAAGCGAATGAAAGCTACAGATCATCATGTGACAAAATATATATTTCTAAAAATGTGTTTCCAATATCTACTGGTGTCACATTACTGGAGAAAGCAAAATTAATTTTAATACTTTTTGTTCTGGCTTCATTTAAATGTTTAATATTATAAACGGAAAATTTATGTCCAAAAAAATGAAAAACTTCGAGACGTGCCTGCTTTAAAGCGCACCTAAAGTACAATGATAAGCTTAACCACTACAACCCAAATTTTCTTTGAGCGCATGCAAATGCTTGCTTGCATACATGGATTAATTATAGCTACAGTTGATAAAAATAACAAAACAAATAGTAATCAGATCAATATTTTTTCAGATCCGTCAACCGACTCCCATAAGCCATAAACACTTAAAGTAATATGCAACCTCCTTAACTCGAATGAATATATATGTACTTGAATCCAGTGACTGTTTTGTAGCCCTTAACTCAATATATGACCTTCTTAACTCAATATTTATACACCACTGATTAACATTTGTTTCACTTCCAGCAGGCTCCAGTTAAAGATCATCAGCTGCAAATTAAGCGTTAAGCCAAATTAGCCCAAATATAAACATATTTTATCCCCATTTAGCTAAATATGCAAAATTTGTCTAAACAGTTTCAATGCATATTAATACAACTGTCAAAATTACTTAGGCCCGAAATATACCCTTGAAGTTTTAAAAGCATCATAATATTTATTAAGTCTTGTAAATGACTCGCGCATATATAAGTTCCAAAAACATGGTGCGTATCATCACATGCCATACTTTTTGGGTGGTGCTTTTAATATCAATATTTTGGGTTTTGATATGAACGTTCTTGGACATATAATATATATAGTCTTTTAAGCAAACTTGTCTACAAAACTTTCTTTAACAATTCCTAAATTATGTATTGGGGATGTTACTTGAGGAGAGATGTCAGGGTGGGATTGGAAGAACATATAAAGGAGTAAAGATATGGCAGTGTTTTTTTTTTTTTGGGTAAAAATGTTAAGTGATATGGCAGTGTTCATAACGCGGACACGCTATAAGCAGAAGAAAGAGGGAGACAGAAGGCTTTGGCTTCCATTGTCTACTTCTCTATATTTTACAATCATATTAATTTTGAAGTATTTTAAAACCTAAAAAATTATAATACGTACGTACATTAGTAGTGTGTTGTATTCCTTTCACATGACTTCCATCATGTTCTTTTGTCCTCCCTTTTCTCTCTTTACACCCTCTCAGAATAAATAAAAGAAAAGGATTAAAAAACGTGACACAATAACTTCAAGGATGCCGACCAAAAAAAAAAAAAAATCAATGACGTACACAAAATCCTCAATTTAGCTTACGAGTGCGAGCCTAGTAGTCACCATCTATAGCCAAAATATCCACATGATGCAAAATGCAGTTAAAAGATCAGTAATTCATTTAACATTTAAACCAAAAAAAAAAAGATCAGTAATTCACATCATGAAGATGGACTTAAACCCATTTTAAGAAGTTAACTAAAACTAATTAATGATTTGATTGGGAGGTGTTGGAAGATGACGACATGACGTTAAGTATACACTCCAACCACTTATAAATTTCTATACTTTTCTATTTTGATACCCAAGTATATCCTCTTTGGCTTTAGAGTTTATACCAATTAAGCAAATAGTCTAAGTAATTATTTTCCTCACTGGCCATCTTTTTTCTTCTCTTTTTTCAGTTATGAAATAAAATAACAAGTTTCATTTTTAGGATGTGTATTTTTTTCATTCTTATGATTATAATATGTCTTCTTGGACATCTTTACTGTCTAAATGTAGATATCATTTTTAACCGATCCTCTTACATATTTATTCCGTTTTTTTTTTGCTCAAATTTATGCCGTTTTGTTATTATGTTAATCTAGTTTCAATAAATGTTTTTCATATATACTACGATTTTTTTCATCCGCTGGAGTAAAATGTTGTCAACTGAAATCTTAGTTGTAAGACAACCCAATTATGGCTTATTTTCCAGCCCTAATCTACTAATGACTAGAACTAGAAGAAGGGAACGGACCATCTCTACCAAATATAGTAAACAACTTCTAAGCCATCCCTAAACACGAATTAGAAGAAAACTAAAGAGAAAAGAATCTTAGTAATGACCGGGACTGATTGGGTCGTGGATAACATTGATATCAGTGCATGGCCTATCAATTGGACAGAACACTCACATATGCCAATCCCTCCTTAATTACTGGTGTTCCCTCTAATATTTTACTATATAGTTTCCCAGAGGCTCGCAAATATTATTATTATTATTTTTGAAAATTCGCAAATATTATTTACTACAACACATTATGTATCATTCGATTTTGGTAAATGACTTTCACTTTGTTAAGTTCACGTGCCTGCTTTCGACTTTTCTCTTTTTTGTTTGTTGAATACTTATCCGTGCAAAGGTGTATGTGTGTGTATTGTGAAAGTCGATCGAGCACCATCTCTCTCTAAAAATTGCTTGCAATTTATGTATCCAATATACATAACGCACACATGTGTAGACTACACTAAGACAACTCTCATTTTAACAAAGAATGTTGTTTTAATAGAAAGAAAATAAAGAAAAACTACATAGCAGTTGTTATTCATATATTTTTCGTTCCATTTCTTATAACCGATCTCTCAAAATACTACTTTTACATGAGTTTTTTTAGAAACTCACGAGTTTTAAGTTAATCATATTGTTTAAATGATATAGCCATATTTCTTTACATTATATAGTCATGTTTGTCTAAATTACAAGCCTTGTCTTTACAACATGCAACAATATAAAACTACTTAGAAAAAACCTTTCTCTCTCTTTAGTTTCAAAATCATTGTTTAAAATTAATTATCATATCTACTTGTTAAGTCACAAGACACAAGGTGTGTACTTATGTGTAGTGGCATTTTCGTTAATTTAAAATACAAGAACCCCACTTCAGGAAATTACACTTCATACAAAAAAACACTCATTTCTTTGCACCTATGCTCCTTATAAATCATAGGCCTTCCTCTCCCCCCAACACAACTTCTCACATTTCATAAAAAGTGAGACAAATTACGAGAGAACGAGAGTGATCCAAGAACATGAACCACACGATGGATGATGATCAAAACTTGGCTTTTATCTCTCAATTGTACCCCGATGTCTACACACAGATACTACCACAAGAAGGTAAATTTCAATAATTTTTTGTTTAGAATTTCTAGAAACCCCAACTTAATGGACTTTCATATAAAAGTAAAAGTGGGTTAGTTAGTCTATCCGAAAATTTCACTATTTTAAGGAATAAGGTATAGAAATTCAAGTGGGCTATCTATTTGAGTCTTTCCAAAAAAATAGAAGTTTACGACCAACACAACTATTGATATGATCTAGTGCATGTGAGCACACATCAAGAAACTAAAAAGTAAAGAAAAATCCAAAACTTTATTGGTCATGTTTCTTTTTGACAAGTATTTGTCATATTTTTTTTAGCGAATTACTCGTTTGATTTTATCTATTTTGGTTGGTAGGAGCAGTGAAGCCACCGAAGCGAAGGAGGAAGAAGAGCAAAAGAGCCGTGGCTACTGGAGACGGAAGCAACTGTTTTTTTAGGAAGAGAAAGCTTAGCGATGAGCAAGTGAACATGTTGGAGATGAGTTTTGGTGATGAGCACAAGCTTGAGTCCGAGAGGAAAGATAAACTTGCCGCGGAGCTAGGGCTCGACCCTCGTCAAGTTGCTGTTTGGTTTCAGAACCGTCGTGCACGGTGGAAGAACAAAAGGCTCGAGGAAGAGTACAACAACCTCAAAAACTCACATGAGAACGTCGTTGCTGACAAGTGCCGACTTGAGTCAGAGGTATAGTTCTTTTTTTCTCTCTTTGGTTTATAATTTTTTTTAGAAAAACTTTGAAAGTATTTAATTTTTATATTTTAAAAATAAAACATTATTAATTATTCATTTAAACAATTCGATTAATAATAAAATTGACTACAGAATACATATAGTCATATAATATAAAAATTAATAAATTTTCTATTAAAAGTTAAAAATATCATTTATTTATTTTTTAAAAGTTAAAACGTTATGTATTAAAAACGGAGAAAGTATAAAAGTACAAAACACAATAATTAAGACATCAAAGACTCGAGTTGAGAACAAAAAAAAGCGACATTTAACAGTAAATTGTCACGTTATTACACAACATAAAATACTTATATGCGTCATAATCTTGTAATAATCACTTGTGTCCTTCTCAGTGGGACTCAAAATTCTAGAGGAGATCCACTAACAAAAAAAACCTTTTACTTTTGTGATCAATTGCTTATTGATTAAATTAACGTTACATTGTTTCCTCAGCTTCTTCAGCTCAAGGAACAACTCTATGATGCAGAGAGGGAAATTCAAAGATTGGCAGAAAGAGTAGAAAGAGGCGCGAGCAACAGTCCCATTTCTTCTTCAGTTTCTGTCGAAGCTAACGAAACACCATTTTTCGGAGATTATAACGTCGGAGACGACGGTGATGACTATAACCTCTTTTATCCGGTGCCAGAAAACACCTACATAGACGGAGTAGAATGGGCAAATATATACATATAAAATTAATAGCTTAATGTAATATTTTTAATTGTATTAAGTAGTGCCCTGATTTAGGGAGTAGTATTTTTTTAAGTAAACTAGCTAGTGCCTAGTAGAATATGTAACTGCTGAATTTCTAGTGTACAAACAAATATAACGACGATGGGTTTCAGAAATTCTTGATCTTTTTATATATTTATTTAAAATGCATTGTCGTATAAATTCTTGAGAAACGTTGTTAATCGATGGATAAGAGTTTAGGAGGTCGGATAAAATATATCAATGTTGGTGAAACATTATGAGTCAAGTTTCGCAGTGTCACTCGACAACTAATGAGTAAATCCATAATGTGGTTAGCGATCATATTGGTCATTCTCACCAGTTGTCGCATGCTTAATGTGAAAATGTCGTGATAGTCATATCAAAATCGAAAGAAACCAAAGGATTACAATTATCAGCTGGTTACATGCATTAGTATATCAAGATAGAACAATCATCCAGTTTGAATGGATCCATTTAAGTGTGGGCTACTAATTTTCATGTGTTGTTGGTGACACTCATTATGGAAAATGGTTATAACGACATACGTATTCTGAAAGGCAAAATATTTTATTCCTGATTTGAGGATTCTTGATACATGCATACATCTTTTTAGTATATCCTTACAAGATATTTGATTCATGCATCTGTTTAATATTGACCGAAAATTTGTTGGTCTCATAAAGCTTAGCTAGAAACTGTGGACCCACGAAGAAATGTTTGGCGAAAAAGTGAAAGATTTGATGTAATCTGGGTAAAATAGAAAGTGAAGTGTGAAGCAAACGTAGTGTAGTGGTCTTTCCTAATTAACGACCACACAGTTCGGTCGTTCAGCGGTCGCGAAATTTGCGACTGATAACCGACGACAATTTACCGACCTCATTTGAGTAGCTTAATAGTCGTAAATAGCCGACTAATTAACGACGAAATGTTGTAGTCGTAAAATAGCGACGGAATTTAACTGGTCGCAAATCAGTCGCTAAACGGTCGGTATTCGGTCGGCATATTTAGCGACTCCGATTGTAGTCGCAAAATTCAATAGGAAAATCCATGTTTTCTTGTAGTGTGTTTGAAGTACTCGTATCTACTTTCAAGTTTTAAAACATTCACTGTATCTAGTCCTCATTCCGATGAGATTAAGAAAGTTTCTCACCTTTTTTATATGGTGATCAATCACATGATCACCTAATGGCAATGCTAATGCTCCACGATAGATAATATATTTGTTTAAGATAATGATCTGTTTGAAGTACACCGGATTTTGACATCTATGTTATAGATTTCCAAACCAATTTTTAACTTCTAACAATATGTCATTTGGATCCACTAAAATATTGTTAACTTTGCCATCGGATGAAAATGTTCTCTACATTCTAATCAGAATGTTTTAGTCACACAAACACAAAGTATTCATCTTTTAACGTTCTTAATTATGCTAGATTTTTAACTGAAAATAATTCAAATTAAAAGTATATGTTATAAACGATGTAAAGAAACAGAAATAACTGAAAATAATAAATATAGGAAAATATATTTAGTATTATAGTGAAACAGAATTGTTAACAAATGACTCATCTTTTCCTAGCATCTAACAAGACAACGAAAGAAATAAAAGTAAATAGTTCTTTGTTAATTTTACCGGAGTTATAAATGTCATCTATCTACCGGAGTAGCTTGGTCAAGGACAATGCAGCCCGTCTTGAACATTAGTTCTTTGTTAATTTGAAAATTAAATAGCATTTGATTGATAAGTTTAAGGTAAACATTATCAATTAAATAATTTTAATCAATTGAAAATAATATTTAATTATATTTGTCATTCATTTAATTATTTGTTATCAAAACAGATTTGTAAGTATTTTATGTACTTGTAGAATATTAATATTTTATTTTGTATTATCAGGTTCTAGTAGATGATTTGATGAACAAGATATGGTTGAAAACTTATGATATATAACATCATGGACAACTTCTGATAGATAAAATTTGGTGGATATCTTGGTAACCAAGAATTATGGACATTTTAATGCTATTAACTAAAAACGTGGACACACTATAAAGAGATAAAAATTATGGACAAACTAATATTGGATAGATGTGTTTTGAACGAGTGAGTTATGTATGAACGAGTTGTTTTCTCTCTCAGTCGTGATGCTTCCTCAAGGATAGCGATGGAACTAGTTGTCGACTTAGATCTAGGTTTTTCAGAGTGAGGGGCTGTCCTGAATTGGTTGAGTGTCTTTACACAGCCACAATCCATTGTCTGAGTGTAACTGATGCCCACATAACTGTGCGATATATGAAAAATCAGGAAGAGCAGAGAAAAACTAGTGTTGATGGCATAGTGTAGAAGCTCTGGAAATCGAGGATAGCAATACTAAGAAGAACTGTCCGTTAAATACAAAAGGTTTTTCTAGAAAATGAATTTGTCTAATATAGTTTTATGTGATTTAACTAATCTAACTATTTAACAACATTTGGTTGAAATTATTTGTAAAATAGAATACTACACATTGATAGTTTAAAATACCCACAATTGTTTTGTCGGAAAATATGTTATACTATTTTATTTTGCTAGCTTATATATATCCACCACACAAAAAAGAAATTGATTAAAATCTACTTCATAGTAAAATATATTAGTAAAATCAATTTAAAAAAAATGATGGTATATAGCAGTGTTTGAAATAAAATTTAACTTAGACATGATTACATGTAATTATCAGATATTTAAAAGGAACCAACAGAATAGTGTGTAACAATAAGTTTTCAATTGAAAGACTAGCAAGTATTAAAATTTGGTTGTAAATCGTTTTTTGTTTAATAAAGAGAATTACTTATTAAAAGCAAACATAGCGGTTCCGTATCTAAAAAAGTTCTATAGTAAATAATATTTATGTTTTGTTATAATAAGATTATTGATTTATGCTATATTATTTTTAAAGAGTTGAATTACCTAAAAACTAACATGTGGCATGTGTTCTGCTAGGTACTTAAAATAACTTATTTGAAAAATTATGGTTTATATTTTCTGTTTATATTTTATTTTTGTTTTCTTTCAATAATAAGATATTCATTATTCAACATAAGGAAAATGTACTATGTCTGTACATCTATATGTGTCTTTCAATAAAAGAAAACATAAGATCTAAGAAACAAACCTTTAACAAAATCTATAATGGAATCAGAAGACAAAACATATTAGGCATCTTATGGACTAAAAATTATCTCTTAGTTCGTTAGTGAAGTAGCCAGTGACTTGAATAACTGTGTTGAAATTCTTTCATGTGTTATGATTAAATCAGAAATAATGGGAACTACCAGCGTCGTGTGCGTTGGATGAATGGTGATACCGAACAAGTTCAAGATTCTAAAGATGCAACCGTTGTTGACCATCGTTTCTCTCTTGGCGAGTATGTTTTTTCAGCTTCCGAGCCAACTGGGCAGGTGGGTTTAGTACTCTAGCGAGCCACCGGTATGAATTTTCTATCATTGTAAAACCCAAACTAATCCATAACATGTAATAATGTTGTGTGTTTTCCATGCTGCAGATGAGATATTATCAGTCTGGTGGGTGGAAGCTAAATCCAAACCTTTATGAAAGAGGAAACATTTGTCTAAGCCTTCTTAATACATGGCAAGGCAGAAAAAGTGAAGTGTGGAATCCCAAATCATCTAGCATCTTTCAAGTCCTTTTATCACTCCAGGGACTGGTGTTGAATGCAAAGCCTTACTACAAGTCATTGGAAAAGCTAACTGCAAAGCTCTTCCCAGCTTTGAGTCTCTTGGGAGCTAGCGATCAATGATTGTCAAGATTACATCGACGGTGGTTACAAAGAGATGGAGAAGAGTACATCGACATCGACGGTGGGAAGTTGAAGCCAGACGAGGAACACAAACTTCACATGATAATACAGTGTGTTAGTTTCAGTGAGATTTTGTTTTCGAATAAAAAATGTTGTACCTTTGCTTTGTTTCTAGTATGTATTTGTCTCTGTTTTGAATTTGCTCTTCTTGTGATTTTGTGTGTGTTGTCAAGTTTCTATATTAGAACGTAACCTTCATCTATTTGAGTTTTGGATGACTGAATCCTCTGATTTGATCACACTCTTCTTTATATTGGATATACATGTCTAATTAAGGATACAGTTTTGGTTACATATTTTTTTCTCTAATCTACTTGTTTTTGATGTATCTTCCTCATATTTACAGGACATCCCGCCCACACCTTATCCAAACTTGTCAATCTCCATACCATTCATGTTATCGTCTATAGATTTTTTTGTTCTGTTACTCAGAATACATACCACATGTAAACTCAGAGAGAAAGTGTATTTGGTAAACTGTGTGTGTATCTCATTGATCACGTTGGATACATATACTCGACCTTCATATCTTTACAAGAGATTCTACTTTTATCTACATCTACCGTACATCTTTATCTTTCTAATACATTGTACTTAATTATCTCAACAACCTTAATAACCTGAGACTCATCTCGATCGGTTTGGTTTAGTAGACCTTACTAAACCATACCACTCTTGACACTCCCCCTCAAGTTGGTGCATGTAAGTTCCTAACGCCCAACTTGTTCATTAAATAGTGGAATGTGGAACTACCCAATGCCTTCGTCATTACGTCAGCTAGCTGCTGCATCGTCCGAACGTGTCGTAATGTTATCAGTCGATATTGCACTGCGTCTCGAACACTATGACAGTCCGACTCGATATGTTTTTCCTTTCATGGAAAACTGGATTAGTAGCTATGTATATGGCCGATTTGCTGTCGCAGAAAAGCTGCATAGGATCATTATGCTTCACTCCCATGTCCGCAAGCAGCCGCTTCAACCACTTTAGCTCACGCAAAGTCGCCGCCATTGAACTAAACTCTGCCTCCACAGAAGAGTGAGATACTGTATCTTGCTTCTTCGTCTTCCAGGAGATGGGTGAGTCTCTCAACAGTACAATAAACGCAGACAGAGACCTCCTCGTGAGAGGACATGCTGCCCAGTCGGAGTCGCAGAAGGCTCTTATGCGAAGATCACTAACTGCTTTCAACATGATTCAAACTTGCTGCTCGATATCCTTCTGTTTGTAGCCTCCAGCTTCTGGGTCAACCAACTAGGAGACCGGGAAAGATCGAGTCCCTGGCAAGATGTCAAAGGGGAGTTTGAAAAGAAAGGGTGAAGGAGCCCTCTGGTTCAGGGAACGATGGTGTATCTCCGAGGTGAGACCTATAACGCTCTATTCAATGTGTTTTACTTATTACAATTTGATCATGAAGAAGCATTTTGATGTAATTATGTTTTTTTTTAATGTAATTATGTTTTTTTTGATGTAATTATGCTTTTTTAAGAGAAGAGACCCCGGTAGCTATTATTCTGTAGGAGGCAGAAGGGAAGCCCGAAAACTTGTAAGAAAAGCCTGAAAAAACCCTAACAAAAAACATAGAAAAAAGGTTATCGTCGTATTCTAGCTGCTCGGAGTTTTAGTTCACGGAGTACATACTAGCAACAAGGGAGAGAGAGGTAGAGTAACGTTTGGATGCTTCCTTTCATATGCAGATGGTCGTTTTGTCTCTCTCTAACATGTTTGGATTGTAGGTTCTAGTAGAGCTGACGAAAGAAGTGCGTAGTCGGGGATTGTCAGGGGAGCACGGAACATGGGATAAATTTCTAAAATTTTGCGACCCAAAAAAAGCAGAGGCATATTCTTCTCCCGATTCGCGAGCCGACCCTACCTTGCTCCAGTTCTTACTTCACTCAACAAGAAAGAAGATCTGCGGGTAATAAAAACTGTTTCTTCAAATTACTTTTTTTTTGTTTTTTCTTCTTTCTAAATGTTGGCTGAATCATCTAACTTCCTTTTATTTTATTTTTTGTTTGTCCCCAGCTATTGGCTTTGCTTTTGAATCCCATCCATCCACTGGTTTGCAAATACTCATGCAAACACCCGAACGAGACAGCTGAGCAGGTGTGTCTACTCTTCTTTGTTCTTGTTTTTTTTTTTCAAATTCGTTTTCAATAACTCTCTTTATATATATATATTTGTACTTGCTGCTGCAGAGCCTAGTTCGAATGACTGTAACACATGACGAGTACCCATTCGACTTTATGATCCCCTACAACCCCAAGGACTGGGTCCTTACTGGTATCCTAGAGAACCCACCTCATTCTCCTGTACCCTTTCGCCCAAAGGTGCCTTTCGATCTTTCCAAAACCGACATGATTGCCATTTGTTGCGAGAAGGTTCTCTGTGCAAATAACACCGAAGCTGCTGTTAGAGTTGCTGCAGTTGACCGCAAGCTCAAGGTAGGTTTCTCTTCCGAATCATCATTATTTTTTTCCTCCAATCAAAATCAAAATACTGATTCATCAAACTCTAATTAGGTGGTTTTTGACAAGCTTGTCGAACCTGATCAGCCAGTTATCAACTACAGAACCAGCATTACCGGACTCGATTGTTTTACTCTTGTACAACGAAATGCTATTCCTTTGGCAGATATACAGGTAGTCTTTCCGAATATATTACACAACCTCCTATCTTTCTTTCTTTTTTTTTTGTGTTGGCCCGTCAATCAATTTCTAGTGTGTTTCCTCAGGACAAGTTGCTGGGACTATTTCATATGCAAACTATAATGGTAGGTGACCTTTTGAACAGTGATCTCAAAGGTATCAATCAATCACTAACTACTACCTCCTTCTTTTCCACCTTATTAGTAGTGTGTACTGACTTACTACTTCTACTCAATCAGCTTTGAAGATGGATCATGCAAGAGTGATCGATACCTCACTAGTGTTCAACTATGATCTCTCTGGTGGTGGTGGTGGTATCGAAAAACTTCCAAGGCCCTCTTTGGATCATCTCTGCAAGTCTGTTTTGGGATGTGAAATCAAGAAATCTCCGGGCAGATGTGTTCATAAAGCTGTAGCTACGATGAAACTTGTGCTTGCTATACTGAAGCGTGGCGCACACACCTCTGTGCCACTACCTGATGAGCGTCCTATACTGGTGCATGGCGCAAGCACCTCTGTTCAACAACCTGATGAGGTAAAGAGTGGAACCCCCTTTTTCTTTCTTATTAATTTCATCTAAATTGTCAATGGAAAAAACATAATTCTCTCTCTCATATGCAGATGTTGAAATCTGATGAGTGGGAGTGGGTAAAGATCTGATATGTAGTCGAAGGAGTGATGGTTGGTGTATTCCCATGAGCTCCACTATGACCAGCATGCATGCAAGCAAGATCTTCTATTAGGAGATACAATATTGTCATGTTTCCTTTATTTACGTTTAGGTACATTCATATTATATAGCTGAGAAAAACCATTATAGGCCGCTGAGATTGTTTAATAATACAATAATATAGCTGAGAAAAACCATTATAGGCGGCTGAGATTGTTTAATAATACAATAATCTTCATAATCCTTTTAATTTGAAAACCAAGTGGCTGACCTTGTTGACTTCTTCTCACTTGACCTTTAACTAAAAATGGTGACTCAAAGAAACCACAGAACCATAAACATAGTTACTCGTTGAGTTTGAACTCTCCACTTTTATGAGATTTGAGGAGATATGGGTTTTTGAAAGAGGAAATGTCGCTCATAGGTGCCTTCAACAGCTCCATACTGAGGAGGAGCAAAGGTCATCATCATCATAGCTTCTGTTTTTATCAAATGACCAAAAATCACCAGTAGAAGAGCTTGACATCTAATTTTAACGGAGCTCAAGTGACACTGCTGTTGATGACTTGTTGACTTTTGATAAGGCACTCATATATGATCAGGGGAACATGATTAAAGCTCTAAAAGAGGAGAACCCAACCGTTCATGGAACCAGCCTTGCCTTGAAGTAGAAACGGAAAATCGAGGAGGCACCACCCTCCTCCCAAACGTCTATTAGACACAGTCTAGGTATCTCTGAACAAAGCCAAGTATCATTCAGAACACTATGGAGTTGTTTCACCTCCCCAAAAGACAACGCATCATTCTCAAAGAAGTCACCAAAGTCTCCAAATTCTGAAAGAAGTGCCTGGATATTCATACCAACTCCTCTATCAGCATAATCATAATCATCCAATCCCAACCAAATTTGGTCATCTGCAATGCTGGAGGACCAGCTTATAAGTTTTAGTAGAGCCAAATCATGACTTATATGCTTCTTGAGTAGATGCATTAGAGACAGTACCTACTTGACCGAAAATACACTGAAAAAACATCAAGAATCTGCTAACTTCCTTGAATTCCAAGAGGCACAAGTTCTCTGAACCAGGTAAGGTAACTTATACTTTAGTATGAGGAAACATGGAGCTGCTTTATAACGGATTATAGGGATTTTTCAACACTTATTTGTTTTACCACTCTAAAAGTAATTCGAGATTTACGTGACCATTACAATCGTTTGACATAAGTGTTTAAAAGCTGCAAAGCTATGAATACATTTGTTGTTCTATTAGTCTTCATGATCGGATTCAGATTCTGGTTCAGGGCTAGTGTTTGAGATTTCTCCTTGTCGTTGGCTTGGTGATGCAACTTCATTGACTGTTGCAGCAAGAAAACTCCCAGATTCAAACAAAGAAAGTATCAACGCGTGATAGAAAGCTAGAGTTTAGAAACTAACCTGATCCCAAGATTCTGATAATCATTGATCGCACAAAACGTATCTCTCCTTGGTGTGACCTAATGACCTTGACCTGCAAATGCTGTGTGTTACATAAGGCATCTGTAAAGTAGCTCAAGAGTGTTTTGAGTTTTGAAGAAAGCAACAATGTACCATTTGCTCATATACTCCATTCACGAGTCCATCCAGTCTAACTTGGTGTCGTGTTAGGAAAGGGCGAAGGTGGTTGTTATATATTTGTTTCGCTCCCTAATCAAGAACCAATCAGTAACAGTTTGATAAAGCTTTCTCAACATATTAAATGATATGGTTACAAAGAGATAGAGAAGAGTACATCTACGGTGGGAAGTTGAAGCCAGACGAGGAACGCAAACTTCACATGATAATATAGCGGAAACCTGTAAACAAACAAGTATCAGTAACAAGAAACTCTATCAATAGTTCAATACTCTGCATATGATTTCTAGAAAGGCCATGTTTCTTGATAAAGTCCATTAGAAGAAGCAAGAAACTGCATCTCTAGTAATTAATAAAGATATTGTACATAGGTGATAGGTGAGATATCAAACGTACCAAGAGATGAGTTTGTCCGTGAACACTTCAACAAGGCTGAAAGAACCATAAGCTGCCCAGTAAGTAAGCCATTTATGTTGTTCATTCTGATCTCTATTCTCAATTGCCTTGAAAGTGGAGTATACAGGCAACCCTATGCCAACGGAACAGCTGGAGGAAAACAAATATTCAGAAAAAAACAGTAAAAAGTTACAACTAGGAAACAAAAGTTCAAGATTCCCAAACAAAGAGATTGGCTTCTTGTTCTTCAGACACTCCCAACTCAAATCCTTCCTCCAAATCAATGAAATCATACTGTAGCATAGTCTTAACAACTAAAATATGGTGAGACAGGATTTAAAAAAAACTGACCATGCTGTACGAAGTACGATGTTGGAACCAAGTGGAGAAAGCAGTACACGTAACCCTACCTGAAAGTTTCCATAGTGATCATGGGAGAATTCAAAAGACCAATCCACTATAGAATCAAAACTCAATTTCACCAAACCAGAAGATAAAATGTTATTAAAGACTTGAACTTTCAAATAATCAGACAAAGCCGCAGGCATGATGGTAATAAAAATTTTGAACTCGAACAAGACACAATAAGATGATAGAATCCACCCAAACACACATCCAATCAAGTAGAGTAATAAAGTTTTTGTCTTTAATACATACAAGCGAAAACAATCATCACATAGAGCATATATTACCTCACTGGCTAAGCCGGATCCGATAAGCGCCATGGATTGGAATATATGAAGCAGATTGACAAACTCTGTTTTTTACACACTTTCCCCTGTTCTGAATAGGGCTTATGAACGATTTGAAGACTCTAGTTTAACCAGTGTCTTGACGATATTATTACTAGCTTATTTATTTATTTAAAATTAAAGGGAAAAAGTGATAAACCGAAATTCGATTCTATATCATTGTTAAACCAAACAAGTCTATAATACGGTTATCTAAAAGCGCCACGCTGACGTGGCAACGAGTGCCCTCCCATGCCAGCACAGCACCAACTCTCCCTGTCGTTTAGCCACGTGGAACCCTCTGACCTGCGCCTTCTCCAGTAAGCACTCAGCTTGAAAGTCAGCGAACTGGCTTAGCTGGACCGGTCTCATCCCGGCGGCGCACAACATTTCCCGCCACGTCATCTGACCGGCGCTTCTCCTATTCGCCGCCGTTTCCACCGCCGCGGAGATCTTCGGACGTAACAGGAATGTTTCCACGATCTTCTTCACCAAATCTCCCGGAGGAGCGGCGGCGTCTAACGACTCCAGCACCATCGTGTAGAACTCAAAAGCGCTAACAAACTCCCGCCGGAACGAACCAGATCCTGCTGTCTCCGTACATCCTTCGCTATCCACGAAAACGACGACGTTAGGCGACACTCTTCCTAAGTTGTTCACAAACTCAGCGATTCCAATCACACGGCGGAAAATCGCCGGAGATATCAACACGACGGTTCGCTCTCCGTCCACGAACCTAATCGCCTTGAAAGATAAAATCTCGAACGTCTTCATCAGAACGAACTCTATCTGAAAACGAATTTTCATCTCCGCCGCGAATTGAGTCAAGTTCTCTTTCACCAGCCGCGTCTCGACGGCGCAATCCTCCGCCACAACCGCCGTGACTCTCAGAAACCCGCCGTTTGCTGATTTCTCAGCGATCTCTCTCATGAGCGATGCGTATTGACCACCGAACCCGATCTCGAAATCAACCACGTGGACGAACGGAGAAGACGACTGCGAGCTGAGCGAGTCGAGGATCGCTTGGTTTGCCGTGAAGTGAGAGAAGAGAGGAATCGGAGATATACCGGAAAACTCCTTAATCGCTCGGATCTTCTGAACAATATCGGACCACGAAAATAATTGATTCCGGTTAGTTCCGGTTAAAAGCGAACCGAGAGCTTCCTTGAAGTAAAACGCTGCTCTTTGTAACGGTCTACCCGCGGAAGTTTGTAAACGTTGATTGAGTTGTGATAGAACCACATGAGCGAGGTGTAACTCGTCTGATTCGATACAGTCCACGACTCGAATGAGGTCTTCGATGTAATCGAATCCTCCATTGTCAACGCTATCGAGAGAATTGAACCCGTACCCGGTTATCTGATTTGGACCGGGGTAAACATCGGATGAGTCGATATCGGGAAAGACAGGGAGATTGAAACTCGACGGTTGAAGCTGGTAAGGTGCAGAGTCATCGTCAACCTCAAGTTCTTTCATGATTGAATCCCAATCCATGGAACGCATGGCATGTTCGTCCATGGATAAGTGGTTACTGTCAGTGCTGTTGTTGGTCGTGTTTGATGGTTGGTTGTCTTGAGGAGATGAAGCTTGGAGTTTCATGGTGGTTTAATAAGAAAGGAAAGGTTTTTATTTTTATTTTTTCTTCTGTGGAAGTGTGGGAGAAAAGGAAGAAGAAGGTGGCGGGGCTTTTGAAAGGTATGATTGGTAAGCTTTATCCTTGTGGTAGTGCGTGCAATAAAGCTAACCGTGTCTAACCCGGGTTTTTGGTTTAGAGAATATAATCAAATCTAATTAAAATTGACTTGTATTTGATTCCGTTTATTTATTTTCAGTCTGGATAGGTGTTTTTAAAATCGGACAGGATTTTTGGTTTAGAGAATATAATAAAATCAAATTAAAATTGACTTGTATTTGATCCCGTTTATTTATTTTCAGTCTCGACTCTCGATTCATAATTTATAGATTAAGTCGAAGAGTATCTTAATTTTGTATATAAATAGTAGTTTGCAAGATAAATTTTCAGATGATTTTCTTATATATATGTTATGTTTTTATTATATTACAAAACTATATACTAAACATACAACTAGCAAGTTCTCCGGCTCTCTAAAGGGCTAACATACAGTTAAAGTTCCTCTACTTTAAAAAAAAAGAAAGATCGTTCGATTGAAAGAGACACAACAAGCTCCACTATGATGATGATCATCAATATGGTAAAAGTTGAAAAAGGAGAAAAATAAGTTAAAAAGGTTAATCATATATTTTCTTTCTCTGAGTGGGATTTTTTTCTTCACTTTTTCATCCTAAAATATTAGACACTTTGTAGATTTATATAACCATCATGGTTTTTTTTAAGAAAAAATCCAAAAAAAACAATCGGCTTAGTTTAAAAAAAACAAATTTAATATTTTTTTTTTTAAATAATTTTTTTGGACACGGTAAAAGTAGGGAGGAGAATAACCGGGCCTACAATCGGCTTAGTTTAGAAGTAATTTTGTCGGAGATACTGTCTATGAAGCCCATGGGCTATTTGGTATTTACCGTACAGAGATTGACTGATCATTAAGTCAGCGCGTAAGAATCACGCCCACTTACTTTGGCACCCCAAGCTGCAAGGAGGGAGGGAGGGAGAAAGAAGAGGAAGAATATGTTCTCCTCCTCACTTATTGCTTTCGTTTTCATGGGAAATGATCTTTTTCTTTTCTTCCTTTTAGTCTTACATGTACCAGAAAACTACAAAATCCATTCCCCATTCTTTTGAGTTTTGAATATACTACCAAAAATCAAAGGTTTAGTCATCCTAGCTATTCTGATACAGCGCGATCATTGCATCAATGTGTGTATACTATGAAAATCATATATTGTATGAAGCTATCACCTAGTTTATATTTAACATATATCGTGGAGAAAAGCTTCCTCTCATTAAGAAATTATACAACCTAGCTTTAATATCGTGGAGAAAAAGTTCCTCTCCTTAGTCATTATTCAACTTTTTTTAAACATAAATTCAACGTTTCTTTGTAATAAAGCATTGTCTTTTTAGTCTTTAATATCTACCCGTGTTATATAATGTAGATTTTATGCTTGTAATAGCGGCTCAATTAACATACTAAAGTTCTTTCTATGGCAGCTATCTCTTTTTATTCTTTATTGTTAAACTAATGATCAAGGCCACATTTTTGTTGCTTACATAACTATACAAGATTACGAGGCATATTCAATCTGTAATAAAAAAAACTTGTGAATGATAATTGTTCTGCTTCTGCATACTAGTATATATACTAATATATAACGTCTCCAAATAGGACAATATTACCAACATGATTAGAATTTGACAAAATAGAGACTGAATGTCATAAACAATACTTGGTAACTAAAACAAGTTATGTTTATTACACACGTGATCATATATTACAATAAATGAATGGACGATCATATCTTATATTCCCACTCTGACAAAATGCTTTTACTGATCGACCAACGGATTCTCTCGTTACCAGAATTGTGCCACTGCCAAAGGTTTCTTTCTTATTCTTTTCTTTATTGGTAATTGGTAAACAGATGAATACTGTGAATTATATCAAGTGCAATGACTCATAAATTAAGATGTTTAGAAATCTATGTGGTAGTAATGTAAGTTTTCGTGATTTCAATCTATTTATTTTTCCACGAAAGTATGAAATTTATTGACGACCAAAGTAATCATTGTCAACTTTTGCAATTTAAACTTAAAATTTTAGTTTCTGCATAGTAAAACCAGAGCTAGTTGCGTATTTTATTGATAAATTATTAGTCAAAATTAACCACTAGCCACACACAGAAAAAGTAATTTATATGCATAGCAAAGTCACATACTTATGAAGTAAGGAAATGAAGGAGAGGCCGATAATCCACGACAAACGCTTCTTCCTACGCTTAAAAGAGAGATGCTTCATCCTCACAAAAGCAACAACTCGTTTTCCTAATAGATTCTTGTTTTCTGTCATTCACAATAATAAAACGTAAAATATTTTGAAAACAATATAATATATATGCTAATTCAACAATAGAAGCAATAATGGTTAATTTACAATTGAATGATGGTGATCTTTCTGTCAAATGCTGAGTTTCAAATATTTGATCAATTGTTTTTTTGTTCGTAGAGAATATTAGGGAGATTGAATTATATATAATTACTAAATCTGTATTATAATATAGCTTAAATAAATAAAAAATCAGTATGTATTTTATCCAGATCCATCTAGATCTCGTAAAACTATGTTAATTCATTTGAAGTAGACTTGTTTTCTTTTCCTTTTGCAAATGAAACAAGGCATATATTCAGTCAGCTTTGTAAAGTGCAGTAGAAATTTTTTTCACCACTGTAAATTTAGCTGGTGTTATGAATTCGGCGTACATTAAAATAAGAAATTCAGCTAATAAAAAGATTAATATATAGTCAATAATGCACCGACTAGAAAATAAATGGAGGATGTTTTTTTTATCAAATGGAGGATGTGCTATATTGCAACATATTCTATATTACACGTTTATTATTAGTTAATATCCTTTTATCATGAGTTTTTGTTATATGTTATCATTCATTTTAGATAATCTTAATTTGTAGTTTGTACGCATATATCTTTCCTTTGGTTCTTATTTATTGTTTCTTTGTCTACGATCACAAATATGTATCTCCAAAATATAATTTGTTATCTAACATACCAATTTCAGGTTTTGCTTTGTTGCCTGTAAAAAAAGATGTTTTTAGATGGAAACGAAGTTGAGAACGTACGTTACAGTATCCAGTAATAGAAAATATGATGAGAATGACGATCTCAATTCTAATGCATGCAAGTATAGTTGGTTGCCACCCAATAAGCCTTAGAGTGCAGGCATACGTTTGGTTTTTGGCCCAAACACTAAACGATTGTGATCCATCAAACATTTTACCCTTTGAAAAACGTTACGACAAAACTTTATCTTTTGTTGGCTTTCAGCCCAACACCAATAAAGAAATGAATCACGTATGCGTTCCCTTGGACGAAGTGGCCCATGCATGGTAACACGACTTCAGTGAAAAATACAATATTTTAAACCCCTAACGCCCGACATATAATTGGTCTAGCGATACAAACTATGCCTCTCTATTGTTCATACATTATACACTACCATCAACGGTTCTTATCATCCCGATTTTTCAAATTTGAGCTTTGTATCTTAGCGGCGCGGGTAATTTAAATTGTTATCAGTGAACCGCATGCACTTGTCGACGTAGTACAAGCACGTGTACAAACAATTAAAACACGTAGTGATTGTATACCCTACAGTGTCTATTTCTCCCGTTCCCTTTATATTGTACGATTTAATACGCAGTGGATAGCATAAACATTTATTAGAAAAATTACAGAGATGACTAAGTTTACGGTATTACCACTCTTTGTTCTTCTCTTTCTTGTATTACTCTGCACCAAGTCGTGGGCTAAGTCTGAAGAGTTTGATGAGTCGTCGGACGAAGAAAACGACGTCGCTGCTGTACCGTCATGTTGCGGGTTCTCGTCGCCTCTTCTGATCAAGAAAGATCAATGGAAACCAATCTTCGGGACCCAGTTCGGACAGATCTCAACCGTTCAAATCGGCGAGGGATGCGGCGGGATGGGACCTTACAAAATACATTCCATAACGCTGGAGCCAAACGCTCTTTTGCTCCCTCTTCTTCTTCATTCAGACATGGTCTTCTTTGTCGAGTCTGGTATATAAAAACTGTTTCATTGTCATGTACGTATTTTTGTTAGTTTGGTGTACGGATAAATTTTGCGGTTTAGTTAAAAACGGATTTGTTTATTTTATATAGGAAGTGGGATTCTGAATTGGGTCGAGGCGGAAGCGACGAGTTCTGAGATAAGACGAGGGGACGTTTACAGGTTACGTCCCGGTACAGTATTCTACTTACAAAGCAAACCGATTGATATCTTTCTTGGAACCAAACTTAGGGTTTACGCAATTTTCTCAAACACCGAGGAGTGTTTACATGTAAGATATTATTATTTTATTTTAATTTTCTTCATTTATTTATTTATATTTTTTTTGGTGTATTTTTTTTTAATTTAATTTTCTTCATTTGTTTGTTTTATATTTTTCTTCTTATTGTGGATGCAGGATCCTTGCTTTGGTGCGTATTCGAGCATCACAGATCTATTGTTTGGTTTTGATGAGACCATTCTCCAGTCAGCTTTTGGGGTATGGATATATTTGCTAATATATGGTTTATACTTTGTAGTACTAGAGATGATATTAGGTCACTTGAGCTGCAAGATACAAATATGTGTATACCTTGCCTCTCAAGCTACTCTAGTAGACGCGCTTTTCCTTTGTGTTAATTGGATTCATTAGATTTAATCAGGTTCCTGAGGAAATTATTGGTCTGATGACGAACCGTACGCAGCCACCACTGATCGTGCATGACATGCTGAGCACGCCTGGTGAGGCCAACACCTACACGTGGCAGCTCCAACCGCGGTTACTCAAACTCTTTGCCGGATATGTTAGCGCAGCGGAGAACAAGAAGAAGGAGAAGAAGACAAAGAAAGCAAAGACATTCAATGTCTTCGAATCGGAACCTGACTTCCAGAGCCCTAACGGTCGTACTATAACGATTAACAGGAAGGATCTAGAAGTGTTAAGCGGCTCAATGGTTGGAGTCTCCATGGTGAATCTAACTCAAGCATCGATGATGGGACCTCACTGGAACCCATGGGCTTGTGAGATCTCAATTGTGTTGAAAGGATCAGGAATGGTTCGTGTGCTTAGGTCTTCGATTTCTTCAACATCATCATCATCAGAGTGTAAGAACATGAGGTTTAAGGTAGAGGAAGGAGATATTTTCGCAGTTCCACGGTTACATCCAATGGCTCAAATGTCTTTTATAAATGAGTCATTAGTGTTCATTGGGTTTACTACTTCAGCTAGGAACAACGAGCCACAGTTCTTAGCCGGCCAGAGATCAGCTTTGCGGTTTCTTGACCGGGAGGTACTAGCTGCGTCGTTGAATGTGAGTAGTGTGATGGTTAATGGATTGTTGGGAGCTCAGAAGGAGGCGGCTGTGTTGGGATGTCCTTATTGTGCGGAAGGAGAGTTGGAGAAGCTTAAAGTGGAGACGGAGATGAAGAAGAGGGATGATGAGAGGAAGAGAGAAGAAGAAGAGGCGAAGAAAGAAGAGGAAGAGAGGAGAAAACGAGAAGAAGAAGAAGAGAAGCAATGGCCGCCACTGCCTCAACAACCACCGGAGTAGAAGTGGTGGCAGCCTCAGCCTCGGTGGCAAGCCGGAGAAGGATGAGAGAACGCAGAGATAAAGCTTTTAATTATGTCAAGAGTGTTTAGGTTGTTGATGGTCGAAAGTTTGGTCGTTCTCTTGTTTATTTGTTAATGTATTTTGTATTGCTTTCTTCTTTTCATTACGTTTGTATTGTTTTGTGTTGTGATTTGTTTTGCTTAAATGTTTGTGCGTAGATGCGGAATGTGAAATGATTAAAAACTTATCTCTATGATATATAGTAACAAATGACTTATGTCGCATCCCATGAGTCCATGAGGGTCTATGCTCCCTTTTTAGTTTTGTCTTAAACTAGAGTCCGTGATGAATTAAATTTACTACGGGTTTTACCTACGTGACCAAATATTTTGGAAAAGTCTGGTGATTACTAGCTTTATTGAAGAAAAAACACTAAGAAAATTGTATAATCTATCCTTTATATAGTTATACATATTAAAAGAGAAGCATTACATCATTTAAACTATAACATGTGTTATCATTACAAAGATTTTTATAATCACTAGAGAATTATGTTGGTCTATCTAAATATATAATATAATTTTTAAACTAATCATAAAATAATTATTAATATACAAAAGATAGTTTTCTTCTTTCTTTAAATAAAAGTTACAAAATTACCTAATATAATTAAAATATATATTGCAATTAACGATTTCGAACAATAAAGATTTTGTAGCAATTTTTATATCCTTTATCATTTTCTTTAAATTTTATATTATTGAAATAAACTAAACAATCACATTCACCATATAATAAAAATTTATATTTTTTTGTATATGTTATATTTTTAATTTTTAAAACAATTTTAAACTACTAAAATTGTTAAAAGTCTCACATTTGAAATAAATTAAACAATCACATTCACCATCTAATAAAAATTTATATTTTCGTATATGTTATATTTTGACTTTTTAAAAACGATTTTAAACTATTAAAATTGTTAAAAATCTCACGTCGACAAGAGATCTAACGAACTGCTCACACAAAACCTAATCCCTTTTTATTTTTATTTTATTGGTGCCTATTTTCTTCTCCAAAAATAAAATACTTGACATGTATGGTCGAGCTCATTTTTAAGACATTGTTCTTTTAAATAATTATCTAGTCCATTTAATATTATGCTTAAAAGTAGCATAAAACCCAATAAATATGATAGATATATTTCAAAAAGCTAATAATTTTATATCTACTATTAACATACAAAAAATACTAAAATACTAAAATATATTGTTATGTTTGATGTCATTACAATACAAGTTGTATTACATGTAACAAATACATAAGGTATAGTTTTAAAAAGGTATTTAATCCTTCGCAAGACGTGAATTATTATCTAGTAAGAGATTAAAGGAAAAACATGTAAGAGCAAAACACACACACGCACAAAAAAAAGAGATTACCCACTTGCTTATAATTTCAACACATTGCATCATTTTCTTTCCGGTGTACTGTTTTTGTGCAGAATATTTTTTGGGCTCAGATCAAGGAGAATTGATGAAGAAAAAGACCGGCGGTGTTTTGGGATTATGATAATGTCAGGATCCCACCATTTCTCATCACCCTTAACAAGATAAAAGTTGTTGTACCAGAACCATTTACCGCCAACCCCAGCACTGCGACGTATTATTGGAGCAAGTTATTCACCCAGAAATGTTGGATATTCAATGCTGTTGTTTACCATTGCATGCGAAGAACACTAGACAAGCACTTTGTCATGAGATCATTTCGAATCTACCGAATATGGAGGATCCTAACGATATCCTACATAATGGACACAACAAGTTGTTTACCGTGTTTGATGTCAAATGGATGAAAGTTGGTGTTACTCTGTCCAAATTTACCCTCAACGATGACACTTTTTCTTGAGAGGAAGTTTTTGGGGTGAAAGGTGACATAGCCTTTGGTGAGCTCAAAATCACGTCATCAGAAAACCACTGGAGACATGAATTCTGAGCCGATCAATAAGGTGATGTTAATGATGAGACGTGTCCTTTGTGTCTGAATAAATTTCACCTCGAAGTTGCAGGTAATATTGATAATGTCATTGCGCTCTCTTGTCGTCATGTCTTCCACAAGAAATGCATCTCCCGGTGGATATGGAGTAACCAAGTTCATAACAACAATCAAAACGCCTATCAGTTTATGTGTCCAAACTGCAAGGACATCATATGTTAAGACATAAGTTGTTGTGGCTTGCAATTCTATGTTAGTTATGTTATGTTTTAATTTGGATGTTTTAAATTGCAAGAAAACTACTGTATGTCTTAATTTGGACCTGTTGATGTTTATTATTATTTAAGTTTTTGTGTGTGTTGTTGTTCTGCTAGGGTTAATTATGTGTTTGTAATATGATTCATGTATTGTTTTTTATTATATCTTTTGTGTATGAATATGATTTTCTTATATTAAAAAAATATGTGCTCTAATTTTGCATGAATACGACTTATTTCTCTAAGCTTTTGTGAAGGCAAATGTCAAGAACTGATGCAACCTTATTTAGTAACAAACAAACAAATTGAGGATTTGGCTTAATGGTTTGCGTTTAAAAAATATAGGCATGAAGATTTATGAAGAATATGTCTATGAACAGTTTCAGCCTAAAGAAAAAAGGTCCAACAAGAAAATACAAGATATGGTCGAATAATATATCAATTTGACTGTAATTTAGAGATCAAAGACCATGCGAAAAGACGCGACCAGCCGAAGGATTTTGTGACTACGAATTTCAAAATTCAGTCAAAAGTCTTGGTTTTTGGCCAAGTCCATTTTATTTATGTAGTTTGTATTTACTAGAATAATTTAGACATTTGATCTAATCTACGGCCTATTATATAAAGGCTTAGCTTTGTATTGTTTTATTCATTTAGCCTTTTTAATAAAATTTACGTTTAAATTTGTTAAATCATTTGTTTTTTGGAACATCTTGAAGACCATCTTTGACTACAATCCATCATCCATTCCACCTTCCTTTGGTCGATTTTTCGATCAAAGCCTATCCATTGCCAATTTTCAAGTGCAATCTCCGAAAGAGTTTCATTAGGAGCTTTCTGCAATTCATATCCCAATATCGACTGGAAGAAAAGAACATAACAGTGCATCAGTTGGCTTAATATTCATCATTCGATTTTTCTCAATTACAAAAAAAACAAAAACAAATTCAAAGGCTTACCTTGCACAGATATTCAAAAAAATGCTTCGGTAAGACTATTTCATATAACTCTAACTCTAAGAGTCTATACTACTCACAATTTCTGCAAATGGCAAGCCAATATATCACTACCCTAACCACCATGAGTCTCTGATTCACAATGTAGAGAGAACATACCAAGGCTTAGCAGTTTGAATTTTCCATGGAACTGACTGCCTTGCCTTGAGGATCTGATTCACAATGTAGAGAGCATACCCACACACTTGTGTTACCCCAGATATAGAAATGACTTTGCATTTTGTTCACATAGCATTCTTTATAAATCCCCTTAAAACTGAGCCAATCTTTTCTGTCAACAAACTCAAGCTTCCAATCATTATTCCCTATCCATACTATACAGTGTGCAAACCGGTTGCACGAGCAAGGTCTCATAGTTAGTCTTTCCTATTAACAAGGTTCAACTAGAAAGCCTAGCTTCAGACAAATGCTGATTTGAGTTTGTCGTGTTCTCTGTTACTTTTGATGCATGATGTGATGTATAATTGAATTACATGTTAATGTAGGAACCAATTTCAACTAGAAAGCTGAGCTTTGGACAAATGCTGGCAGATGGTAAGCTCTTCATGGCCACAAGCTCATGGTATATCTTTGCTCTTATTTTTTGTTGACTTGGTGAAGTTTCCTTTAAACAGCAAGTTTTCAGAGTAATAACACTACTGGTGAGATCCAAGGTCCGGTGCCCATGAAGCCACTAGCCCCAGGCACTAATCTGAATATGGGACTGGACTTATGGTCTTCCCAGGCTGGTGTACCTGTGAAGGTTAGACCAGATCATCACTCATCTTTGCTGATCAGATTCAGATTCTGGTTCAGGGCTACAGTTTGGGATTTCTCCTTGTCGTTGGCTTGGTGATGCAACTTCATTGACCGTTGGAGCAAGAAAACTCTTATTCAGCAAACAAAGTATTAACTCGTGATAGAAAATTAAGAGTTTAGAAACTAACTTTTTAAGTTTTAACTGGTTGCATATACAACAGTTCTATTTATAAGTGTTAATCATTTCTTACAAACATCTGTTTTTGTTCATCAACACTTGATTATAATATTATTGTTTAATTTATTTTTAGGAAACATGTTATGAAAACTCAAATAAAAGATGAAATATATCCTTCAAACATCAAACATTATATAAACATGATACTAACTTTCAAAAGTTTACGCAAAACATATATGATTTTCGTAGGATTCAAAGTCTAATAATCAAATCCTTATAGGTTTTTCTAAATCCAAATAGCCACTTCACTTTTCCCATTAAGTAATCAACATTTCAAACTCTTAAAAACAATATATTAAAATGGACCCATGACGTTTTACACAGTACTCTCTAGTTGAGCTTGAATCTATTAGTCCAGCCACAACTTGCGTTTGGTTACACATTGACATCAAAATATTCACGAGGATAAAAACAAAAAGCAGCTCTCCTATGGCACTACTGGAGAGAGAACTGAGCGGGTTGCGAGGCCTGAAACCTAAAAGCAATAGAGGGAGGGCTAAGATTCTGAGAGCGGGGTTTAAGCAAACAAACATGAAAGATGCTTAAAAAACGAAAAAAAAGAAGGATTTAAATATTTTAATGACATAACTGTTGTTCTATTCCGTTATGTTGGATCATCAGTTTAAATAAAAATATCCCATAATGCATATTCTTCTAATCTTAAAGACATTAACTTGAGAGAAGTCCAGATTTGGTTCCAAAAATAAAATAAAAAACTAATCAAGACTATGTATTATGACTGCCAACTTCGTGTTCTCCGGCCAAACTCCGATCAGTTTATCGCCTGTAACGATGTCGTTTAAAGTTGAAGTGCAAATTCAGAATCCCACGCTCAAACGTGCATCTGTAACCTTTCTTGTGAGAATATTCCCATTCTTTATTGACAATCCGGAACGCAATGTCTTGATAAGGCGGACCAGAGCATGGAACCGGATCACACAAGTCTCAGCGCTTGTCCCATCTTTTTCTATAGCGTAAACGGGAGCCTTGATCTTATCTACTAAATCTGGATAGAAGATGTGAAACCTGTACCCTTGGACGAGTTCTGGAGGCGGCTTGTCGTGATCGTAGTGCGTTTGGTTATACTTATTCCACTCGTAACCTGTGTGAACTCGGTTGAAATAATTTGGTTTTCTTGGCACTTGTCATGCCACCAGTATAACTCAGAATCAAGGCTCACTTCAGCACTAGAGTCAGTTGTGGTGAATGCAGGCGTTTGCGCGACGGTGGAGACTTCTCCTCCAAGGGATGCTGCTCGCTACGAGGATCCACATCCCATATATATACGTTGTTTTTTTCCTTTTTCAAAAAAGATATAATTCTCATTATTTTCGTCAAAAAAGAAAATTATCAAAATTTCTATTTAATTAAACGGTTTGATTGCTAAAACAGAAACCCTAACTCTCTAGAAGCTGAAAAAAGCGGCGAAGGAGATTGGAAAATCCGCAAGCTACGCCACCGCGATGGAGGTCATGCATGCTAGAGTCACTGGACAGAAAGGTAGCCACACTATTTTGTATTGTGTATCTGTTTTCATTCATATATGGTGCTAATAAAACAAAGGGATTTTGAATAGGATTTGCTAAGACTGATGCACATAGTGCGTAGTCGTGGCTTGGAAGGCGACCATGGGACATGGGACGAGTTCATGAAATCTAAACACCCAGGTTTCTTACTCCTGCATGTCGAAGCAGAAGAGAACTCATCGCTTTCTTCCTGAGCCTCCAAAAGAAAGATGACTTGCAGGTTAAAATCAAACACAACTGTTTTTTTTTTGCTTCACTTATAGTGCTAAGATCCCCACCCACCCAACTGTATATTCTCCTCTCAGCTGATATATATATATATTGTTTTTTCTGTTTCAGTTATTACAAGCTTGGATTCTTAATCCCAGCCGTTTTCTGGCTCGTTTACTCTCAGATCGGTCTACTGGCATTATTCATGAAAGCGTGTTGCGCACGACGATGAGACCAACACAATTCACCGATTATTCTATATATTCTAGATGGCAAATTCTCGTTAAAACCACTCTGTCTCGTGAAGACTACCCTTTGGACTACTTTTTGTCCCCACCGTTTGAGGTCTGTATGTATGTTTCTTAAATTTGATTTGTTCTTTCTTTAATTACCTGATAACCTTCTTTTTTTTTTTGCTAAAACCAGGATTGGGTTGTTACTGGGATTGGAAGAAACAAAAGCGGATCAGGATATTTCGAGAATATCGATGCAATTTCTCTTTGTTGCGAGATGGTTCTTTCTCAAGATGAGAGTGAAGCTCACTCTGTTAGAGTTGTTGCTATTAACTCTGATTTTAAGGTGATTCTAGATGAGCTCTTTACACCGTGTCATGAAGCAGTCCAACATCTTGAGAATGCCTCCCACACTCTCTCTCTTGCAGATATTCAGGTTCTTTTCCCGCTATATATATATATATATATTTATATTTATATCATGGTTTCAATTGTCATTCTGCTGAATCAATTTCCTTTGGCAGGAGAAACTGCTTAACTTACTTTCTGTGGATACTATCGTGGTCGGTCACTCTCTCAAATTGGACCTACAAGGTAAAAAAAACAACTCCCTAGCTTTTAAATTCATTTAACTATTGTTACTTCACTCGCTCCCTACTGACTTTTTACTTATTTCGTACAGCACTCAAGTTGGATCACACCAAAGTATTAGACACTTCACAAGTCTTCAAATATGAATACTCTGGTGTGCCTCCAAAGGAGAATAATGGATACTTTGAGACATGCATTGAGTTTGAATCAATTCAGCCTCGAAGGCCTTCTCTGGACTTTCTATGCAAGGTACATTATTTATGCCCCCTGCCTTTTGGAATATTTTTCTTTTTTTTAATAACTAGTGTAAGCCAACTCTCACTGCTGTTTCTTTTCTTTCATCCCAGTCGATACTGGGATATGAAGAGCCCCCAAACAATTGCCTTCAAAAGGCAGAAGCTACAATGAAGCTTGCCCGTGCAGTGGTGAAGAAAGGAGCAAAGACTTCCATTCCCTTGACTGACGAGGTAATTAATGTGTCTTTTTTTCCTTTTGAACAAAAGTTTTTGAAATGTGCTAATACATATATATGTCATTCAATCCTTTAACAGATGTTGGCGTCTGAGAAGTCTACACTCTTCATTCCAGAGGAGAAGATAAAGAGGTCCAAGAAGCTCAGTCCTGACTCCTGAGGACACCGGAGATGGAGACGGATTCAAAACGAAGATCCAAAAAGTCAACCTAGGTTTCTTTCACATAACCTAAATATTATATGACATATGGTTCCTAAATATTTATTTCTACGGCTATGGATATAAGTATTAAAATGGTGTAAAAAATTCTTTTGGGCCTAACTTTTAATAGCTGAATTCACTGAGTTTTTTTTTTCACTTAGATTGATGGTCAAGTTCTTCCGTTTTGCAATCTAATGTTGCTCTTTAAGTTGTTAAAGATAAACCCTCTCCATTCTATCTTTATCTGTTATTGGTGACAAGATGTATGGCTATATCCTTGCAAGACCCGTGCAACGGTTCGATCATACTGTTAGGGTTAGTGATCATGAGATTACTTAGAGCACTATTAACTCGGGGTTATTAGGATGGGGTTCTTACTTCCGCTAAGAACCCCGGGTTAATCATGGTCTTACGAAGATCGATCATTTGATCAAGTGTTAGGTTATTTAAGGACATAACATCTTAGAGGTACTAGTCTCTATGTTTCAATAAATTTGTAGCATGTGATTGAGCAGATTCGGTCTTCTTAGCTATAGCTTTCACCTTTCAGTATTGTTTCTTGCAAAATCCCACTTGTAGAAGAAGTTTGTTGTTAAGTACGGTAGGAGCTTATCTGTTCAAGCAGCACTCTGCTTAGCTAGCTTATTCCACAAGTAATTTTATTATTGCACATAAGACAATGTGCAATAATCAAATTATTTCCTGCAATATCAATATGACTTAAATAATTTAATAAACTTGTTTATTGAACACTTTTGTTGAAAAGTATCATGTCTCCATACTAATAAGTCCAACATAAACTTTTGAAGAAAAAGTCCAATAACACCATTCGTCCGGAGACAGTACTGTCGAATATATTTTCTTTCAAATGATGATCTTATGGAAAAGATGAAAGTCCACTTATTTTATAATAGAGATTAGAGAAGTTTTTTTTTTTTTTTTTACTAATTTTGACCCAATTCATACTCATAAACTTACTAAGATTAGAGAAGTTAACTTAACTTAAGATTAAAGCCCAGGGTGCGTGAGGTATGGTTACGGTTAATTTACTGTGATTCTTGTTGGTACATTATATCATTTCTACAGAGTTTAGAGAGCGATCAAAATATGTGTTAATAATCTCACAATTTTAAATTAAAAAAAATAAATAAATAAAGTCGTTCTAACATATAACTACAAAATTTAATAATTTCATAAAAAATTAAAAATATATAACATTACTTTGAGTTTAAAATGGCAACAGCGATTCAACATTACCTCTATCTTTGATAGTTTAGTTAAATACCACGCAAGGTTATGATATCGCGATGTATTATTAGTCAATATTAGAGAAAATGTTATAAACTATGCAGAAAATATCAAAGCACAATGCATAGACTTTTCTTAGATCTTTTGTTGTCAAGTTCTTATTAATTATAGTAATACATTGTCAACAAAAAAATCTTTCAAGATCAAATCAAATTAATTATTCAAGATATTTCTATTAAATCGGACCCATTTAGTTTAGTCGCAAGATGTGTCAGGATTGTATAGTTTGTGGTGGTGTGGACTGTGGATATAGAAATTTCATTTAACTATTGTTGGACTATAGTAAGCTACTATTCTAAAGTATTTTTTAATTGGTTGTATAAAAACCCATTTATAAGTATGCATTATTGATTACAAATGTTTTATGTACATCAACACTTGCTTAGTACTATTATCGTATGTAGTGTATGTAATCTGATGTACGTGTAAGCTTCCCAAATCAGATTTTTGGGTTTTATCTTATTTTATTTCTTTTGGGAAAAAATTATGAAAAACTACAAGAAAAGATGGAAGAAATAACTTCAATCATATTATGTAAACATGATATTAATTTTTCAAAATTTTACGCAAACCATATTTGGCTTTTCGTAGGACTCAAAAGTCTAAAATCCAAATAGCCACTTCACTTTCCCATTAAATAATCAAAAATTCAAACTTCTGAAAACTAATGAAAATGGACCCATGACGTTTTACACGGTACTCTCCACAGTTGACCTTGAATCTGTGAGTCCAGCCCCAACATGAGTTTGGTTACACATTGACATCAAGACATTCACGTGGATAAAAACAAAAAGCAGCTATTAAAAAATTAGTTCTTATCCAATTATAGCAGACTCGTGTTCTACCCATATATATCTTTTCATTAAATTTACAAAATATCTTAGGTAGTCAAACTTCTACGTTTTAACTATGACCAATAAGCCAGCTTGGTTATAGATATTTTCTTATCCAAAATCAAAAGTTAACTAGTATTAAGGCAACTGATCAACGTTTGGATACATCAGACTTCCAAATTTAGAGTCACGTCCAGCTGTTATTACACATGTACTTAATTAGGGTCTGTAATTAGAATCATTGATCGGGTCCTCTTGTCACAAACAAACTTCTATAAATATCTCTTATATATTAAAAGAGGAGCATTGCAATTAATGTGTTCACACCAATATTGACACGTGTCGTTTAGAGAGACACTCTCACATATTTATTTCCTTATTTTTCCATCTTTTGGAGCATCTTGGTATTTTTTTTTGTGTGATCTTCTTAACGAGCTTTTGATTATAAACTAGCCTGAGGATTGAAACACTTTCTAAACAGTTTGTAATCTTCTTCACACCTTCGAGGTTTCAACATATCTCATCAGACATCAGGTGATGACAATTTTTATAGACAAAAAAGATTATAAATTGCAAACTGAGATGAAAAGAACTGTGTTTTAAGACAAAATAGAGAAATCCAATACATCTGTTAGTCTAATGAACATAGAAGTCTCCTCTTCCTTCTTCGCATAGCCTACACGACGATCCATCTAGGTTATTCTCGGCAAGGTTCTTCAGATGGGGACTTTAGTCGTGGACAAACGTCACACAAACTAAGATGAAAAGAACTGTGTCTCTCGACCGAACCTGTGAGAAATCCAACGCATCCGTTAGTGCATTGTTGAAGTCTTGAAGAGGAGAAGAGAACCTATAAGTTTCGGTTCATTAGATCGGCTTTGTGAGGCGACTTCTTTTGCATTTTGTGTGTAGCTGTTGATTATTACTGTCAAAAAGAGAACTCTTCTCCCATTGTTTCGTCAAGCTTAGAATTATCGTTATTATAAACTACTGCAGCTCACGAACTCTTCTCCCCTTTCTTTTGTCAAGCTCACGAACATAAATGATAACATTTTTACATTGCCAATGATAATAATTTTACGTTTGCATGGCTGGCCAGCACACTCGTACCTACCATACGTTCTTTTAAGCATACTGTTTATTCTTTATTATCACGTACAAATTAATGGAGGCGGTGCATGCGAAGGCAAAAAGGGTCGAAGTCTTATGAGATCATGGAGATTCTGCAACAGAGTTGATAATCGGTACAAAATCTATAGGATAAACACACAGCTTTTAAGCTAAACTAGAAGATTCTCCTTTTTTTTTCTTCACTTGTGCAGTTTGTTGTAGATGAATGGCTAAGAGAGCCACGTACAAACCAAAAAAAAGATATATTCATACGCGACTGTTATTAGTTCCAAGTTGGAACTTCTGATTGTGGGTTTACCGAATCGAACCGGTCGGTTCCGAAGTGGAACGTCTATTGAAATCAACGAAGATAAACCACGCTTCAGTTCGGTTATTTCAAGTTTACTATACGACGGTTGCCTATTTTGCTAATATGCGTGATTGAGTTAATTATGAATAGGTGATTTGCATATATTTCAAAAACTTAGTTTATGGCAATAGATTTAAATCGTACTATCAGTTTTATCTCTATGTGTCTTAATAAAATTGAGCTTTTTATTTATAAGACTTCTTCTACAATATTTTTCATCGTTAACCTCCAGCACTTTTGTGAATTCTCCAAACCAAAATAAATAAGACTTTCGAATGGTTCTTATATTTCAATAGAGTAAAATACAACAAAATCCTACATACAATCAAACCGATGTCCACATAACAGACTTTATATCTTTTTATCTTATAAATACCAAAAATAATAATCTCATTCCGCGCAAAGCGCGGGTTATCACCTAGTATAAAAATATAAGAAGATATGGATGACTCTTGTCCATTGGATTCAAAAATAACTAAATCCTCTCTTTTCAAACTTGTGGCTTTCACGAGTACAGTCTTCTCTGTGTTGTCATCTATTCTTTTCTATATATAATCAACGAATCTTCTTTGGTAGTGAGAGAAAACTTAAGAACCAAACACATATCTAACTTTCAGACAAAAGCTTACAACTGGGAGAGACATTAGTTAACGTTTGTATACTCTATAGTTTTCTAATTACGTGCTGGTGAATTAATCATGGACGATCAAATCTCCAGCGAGAATGCGGTCGAGAAGCCGACCGAGGAGAACACCGGAGTTAATAGATACGCGCTTCAGTGTGCTATTGTCGCCTCCATCGTCTCCATCATCTTTGGTTACGGTAAGTATATAATAATAATAATTAAGATATCTCCAAAAGTTATAGGGATTTTAATATGTATAGCTGTTAATTTTTCAAAAAAACATTTGTTTAAAAAAAAAAAACAAATATGTCATGGTGTTATATATACTTATTATTATTATTCTTTTGTAAGTTGTAACAATAAGAACTCATGATAAGATACGTTGTGTGTAGATACTGGCGTTATGAGTGGAGCGATGGTGTTTATAGAAGAAGAGTTAAAGACAAACGAAGTTCAGATCGAAGTCCTCACCGGAATCCTCAACCTTTGTGCCCTCGTCGGATCACTGCTCGCCGGAAGAACGTCGGACATAATCGGACGACGTTACACAATCGTCTTGGCCTCAATACTCTTCATGTTGGGCTCAATACTAATGGGCTGGGGCCCAAGCTATCCCGTTCTCCTCACCGGTAGATGCACCGCCGGGCTCGGAGTCGGTTTCGCCCTCATGGTTGCACCGGTCTACTCGGCCGAGATAGCAACCGCTTCGCACAGAGGACTCCTAGCTTCTCTACCTCATCTTTGCATCAGCATAGGGATTTTAATCGGTTACCTAGTGAATTACTTCTTCTCCAAGCTACCTATGCATATCGGTTGGAGGCTGATGCTCGGTATAGCTGCGATCCCGTCGCTAGTGCTGGCCTTCGGGATCTTGAAAATGCCGGAATCTCCACGGTGGTTGATTCTGCAAGGGCGTCTCGGAGAAGGCAAAAGGATACTGGACTTGGTGTCGAACTCGCCTGAAGAGGCGGAGCTACGGTTTCAAGACATCAAAACCGCCGCGGGAATCGACCCGAAGTGCAAAGACGAGGTGGTGAAGATGGAGAACAAGAAGACTCACGGGGAAGGAGTTTGGAAAGAGCTTATCCTAAGACCTACACCTGCGGTGAGACGAGTTCTTTTGACTGCGTTAGGGATTCATTTCTTCCAGCACGCAACTGGTATCGAAGCCGTGTTGCTATACGGTCCGAAGATTTTTAAGAAAGCTGGAATCACGACTAAAGACAAGCTTTTCTTGGTTACGATCGGTGTCGGAATCATGAAAACGACTTTTATTTTTACGGCGACTTTCTTGCTTGACAAGGTAGGTCGGAGGAAGCTTTTGTTGACCAGCGTCGGAGGGATGATTGGCGCGTTGACAATGTTAGGGTTTGGGCTTACGATGGCTCAAAATTCTGGCGGGAAACTGGTTTGGGCTTTGGTTCTGAGTATAGTTTCCGCTTATAGCTTCGTGGCGTTTTTCTCTATTGGGCTCGGCCCAATAACTTGGGTGTACAGCTCTGAGGTCTTCCCGTTGAAGCTTAGAGCTCAAGGAGCGAGTCTCGGCGTTGCGGTGAACAGAGTCATGAACGCCACCGTGTCGATGTCGTTTTTGTCGTTATCCAAGGCGATTACGACCGGCGGAGCATTCTTTATGTTCGCCGGAATCGCGGCGGTGGCGTGGAACTTCTTCTTCTTCCTGATGCCGGAGACTAAAGGAAAGTCGCTTGAAGAGATCGAAGCGCTTTTCCAAAGAGACGGTGATCATAAAGTACGCGGTGAAAACGACACAGCCTAGTGTTTTTTTTTCTTTATACGACTGCGTTTTAGTGTGTTTTCTTTATACGACGCCGTTTGGATGTTTATTTGTATGTGGCTTTTATCAAATTATATATATAAACCAACGGTCACGATCGAGTTACAATTTTAGTATACTTGTTAACAATTTAAGATCAACGGCTCGTACAAGTATCAGCGAAAGAGAGAGTGAGCTTCGAAATCGAACCGACACTTTTCGCGATGAAGGAGGGCGACGCCTTGCCGACGACGGCGAATTCGAAGAAGGAACACTCCGAAACCGTGTTGTTCGGAAGAGGTCGTTACAAGTTCTACGCGTTTGCTGCTCTCTTGCTTCTAGCATTTTGGTCGATGTTCACGGGAACTGTCACTCTCCGGTTATCCACGGGTAATCTGAACCGGTTATCTGAAGATCTCGGGGTTCGAAACTACGATCACCTCGACGCTCTGGTGACTCTTTCTTTCTTGATTTCTTCGTCTTTGGTGTGTGTTAGAAGCTGATTTTGTGGTTGTTGTAGGAAATGGAGAAGAGGGAGAGAGTGGTGAAGCGTATGTGGGATGTGTACACTAACAGTCGTCGGATCAAGTTGCCTCAGTTTTGGCAAGAGGCGTTCGTTGCTGCTTATGAAGAGCTTACTAGTGATGTACCTGGGGTTAGAGATGCTGCTATTGGTGAAATCGCGAAGATGTCGGTTCAGTCTATCAATCTTGATTCGAATCCTTCCCGATCTATGGTGAGGATTCTTGATTCTATAGGTCTCTTTGGTGTGTTTTGGATTAGTGACTTGGAATCAGTAGATTGTTGGAACTTGTAGTAATCTGAGTTGTTATCTTTTGCTTAGTTACTATAAATAGTAGAATCTTGAGTTCAAGTGTACATTAGGTTGTTCAGTTCGATGGTCAAGTTCATCCGTATTGAAATCTTGTGTTACTCTGTAAGCTGGTCTGTTAATGGTGACCAGATGTATGGCTATGTGCTTGATTATCCAAGATATTGAAAGATGCCTGGGAAGGTTTGATCATACGTGATTAACGGTTAGGCTTAGTGAGTCTGGAGATAAGGTATGAAGATGGATCGAATGTTAGGTTAAGGATATTACATTTTAGAGGTACTGGTCGGTCTATGTGATTCAGTAGAGTCTTCTTGAAAAATTATGTTCACTTATGGGATTTCTGATAGCTATAGCTTCTGGTGTTGTTTATTGCATTTATTCCAAAATCCCACTTGTAGAAGAAGTTGGTTGAACAAGTATGGTAGAGGAGCTTTGATCATTCCAAGGTTAACTTCTTGATAAACATAAGAATTAGTCTTTAGATGTCTTCTTTTCGACTTTGTTGAGTTGTATATTGACTATGATCTCTTCTAATTACATTTGGGTTTTGTTATCATCAGAGCGCAAGGGGTCTGGGAAGAAGCTTCAAGAAGATTCTACACAAGCCAGCAGCAAGTAGCTGATGATAATGATATGATATAACACACGTTTCACATATAAAAACCCAAGTTCATTTCTACTTGCTGAAGCCAAAAAGATGATCCTTTTGAATTCCATCGATTGGTAGTTACATACAAATACATTTATGATATGCAATAACATGGGATCCTTGTGTTATACTTTCATATGTAATGCAAACACAATCGAACTCTGAAGTTTAATAAATCTTGAAGAAAATATTATTTTTCACGCTCTTTATATAAATATATTCAACAACACTCTCAAGTCATAACGAAACATAAAAGAGTAAAGATAAAAATAAATAAAATGAAGTGTCCGTACTGTTCATCGGCGCAAGGACGGTGCGCCACCACGAGCTCCGGCATATCGATAACGGAATGCACCTCCTGCGGCCGCGTAATCGAAGAACGCCAAACGCAAAACCACCACCTCTTCCATCTCCGCGCGCAAGACACTCCTCTCCCCCTCGTCACCGCCGATCTCCAACCCCCCGCCGCGCAACCGTCCCAAGCCAACGAGGAAGATCCGTTCGAGCCCACCGGATTCATCACGGCCTTCTCCACCTGGTCACTCGAACCGAACCCGATCTTCGCTCGCTCATCCCTCTCCTTCTCCGGCCACCTCGCGGAACTCGAACGAACCCTGGAGCTCGCTTCTTCCGGATCGAATTCGTCGTCGACGGTTGTGGTGGATAACCTTAGGGCTTATATGCAGATCGTCGACGTGGCGTCGATTTTGGGATTGGATTGCGATATCTCTGAGCATGCGTTCCAGTTGTTTAGGGATTGCTGCTCGGCTACTTGCTTGAGGAACAGAAGCGTTGAGGCGTTGGCTACTGCTTGTCTTGTTCAAGCTATTAGAGAAGCTCAAGAGCCTCGAACACTTCAGGTTACCAGAGATCCTATTTCACTCTCAAAACTTATTCAGCTACTGTGCCTCAGGTTCTTGAAATGGCTGTGCCTGTTTGCTTGAGTCTGTATTATAAATCAGCAATACAAGTTCTATGTCTCTTTGCAGGAATGAATCTAGCTACCGTAGTGATGTGTTTTATCGTTTCTCTGAGCTTTGTTTATCGATAGTCTTGAAATGTTTTGCTTATATGTTAGCGTGAAAACATAATTTTCTCATTGCCTCTGAACTTAGATATAAGCAGCACTTGTTTTAGTTCATTGCAGTGACTTAAACAACTGTCTGATGCCTTTTCTTTGATTTGAACAATAGGAAATCTCCATTGCAGCCAATGTACAGCAGAAGGAGATTGGCAAGTACATCAAGATTTTAGGAGAAGCTCTACAACTAAGCCAACCCATCAACAGCAACTCTATATCGGTTCATATGCCAAGGTTCTGCACCCTCCTTCAACTTAACAAATCTGCCCAGGTTTGCCCCTATAATGCAACCTCACTAGTGTATCAGTGCCTGACTCTTTTCCCTTCTCCATTGAGATCTAGAGTCTTGAAAGTGTCTTGTAGTGACATTGTCCCCACTCAATTTCACAGATGCTTCCATTACACCGTTGCTGATTTGTCTGTTTTCAATCTTCTTAGGAACTGGCAACACATATCGGAGAAGTGGTCATCAACAAATGCTTCTGCACCCGTAGAAACCCCATCAGCATATCCGCAGCTGCTATCTACCTAGCATGTCAGCTTGAAGACAAACGAAAGACGCAAGCAGAGATTTGCAAAATAACCGGATTAACCGAGGTAACCCTTCGCAAAGTCTATAAGGAACTTCTTGAGAACTGGGACGACCTTCTCCCATCTAACTACACACCAGCCGTCCCACCAGAGAAAGCGTTCCCCACAACCACAATCTCTACAACCCGTTCAACAACTCCTAGAGCCGTAGATCCACCTGAACCGAGTTTAGCGGACAGAGACAAGCCATCGGTTAAACCCATTGAAACTTCTGATCATGCTCACCAACAACAAGAACAACCCAAAGGCAAAGAAGATAAGCATCCGAAATTCAGACAGCCTTGGCTGTTTGGAACCGCCAGTGTGATGAACCCAGGGGAGATGATAAGCGAGCCGGCGAAATCACCTAATGCTCTGGACTTTGATAAGCAGCAGCTCAGTGATAAGGAGACACTGCCTACATATCTCAGACAACATAACCAGTTCTCTTCAAGTTCATCTCCATCTTCAAGTATCAGCACAATCAACTGGTCGTTCAGACCTTCTGGTGGCAACGGGTCCTCAAGCAACTTGCCTGTTGTTCATCCGCCCAAGCTGCCTCCGGGTTATGCTGAGATCAGAGGTAGTGGATCTCAATCAGGAAACAAGAATGCTAATAACCCCCATGGAGATTAGTCATCAGTGTGATGATGGTGACACTCTTCACTTGGATTTGAAGTTATTACATAAACCAATGCACGAACTCTTGTCTTTGTTCGTATGCATCTTGGCTGTACAATTTCATAGTCGTTGCTCTCTGGTCTTGTAAACAATCAGTGGCACACTGGCACTGCATGAGGAAGAGTACAAGTACAAAGTTATGCTGCATAAACCTTTTGTGTCTGATGGATTGGGTTTTAGTAGTAGCTGCAGCGATTTAGTAGTGGGCTTTGTAATAGCCCAATCACCTTCGTGGCCTGTTATATGTTTTTGACTTATTTTTTCTGGTAGGCAAATTTGGAAAATAAATAAAATAAAAATATAGAAGAGTCGTGAAGGAAATTGCAAGGAATATTCCCTTTTCAAATAAAGAAAACGTGTTGCAAGGAATTGGTAAAACGCCAACCACCCATATTTGCTGTCCACTTTCCTTTAAAATTATTTTTTCTTTCGTGTAAAGCATCCACCGTTGATCTTATATGTAACTATATGATCTTGTCCGTTGATTAGCTCTAGCTCCGTGTATAAAGATAACGCATTGATCTCTTTGGTTACCATACCCGCTTTTTCCTTATTATTCTTTTCAACTTATTTTTTTTGTGTTCATCGTTATCTCTAGATCTTTTTGCTATGTCAACGTATTGGAGTCTTTCCGATTCAGATCGTCGGAGTTTCAGCTCTCGATCCACCGATCGATCACGTATCGGCACGGATCTAGCTGCTCTGATTTGATCCATGGCGTAAGACGGATCTTAGCTGCTGAGATCTCCGAGGATCGGTTGAATAGCTGGTAATTATGCTTATTCTGATAACCGATTATCAATTCGATTGGATTCCTTGTAATAGTATTGATTTTCCTGTTTTGAATTCCCAGATCTGATGTTGGATCGTGATTCATGATCTCGGCTTTGAGGTTCGTCGTCAGATCTGTGATTTGCGTTGCGGATTGATGAGATGATGATGAATCCGTCAACTCTCTCGATTCTGGAGAGGAGCGATTGAAGAAGAGGGAAGAGCCAAAGGAGGAAGGAAGATATGTGAAATGATATGAGATGAGTATGAAGGATGTATGAGATGTTTGTTAAGGACGATAAAGCCCCGATGAGTTGGCTTGAGTTCTGATTAAGCATCTTTGTCATCCGACCTTTGCCATGACAGGTGCGCTTGCATGGCAGGTCACCAAAAAAATTCCCTAATAAAAAAAAATAGTTTCGTGTTGTTGTGAGGGGAGTTCGCACGGGGATATTTTTTTAAGCCCGGGTTCTCTCCCTCACCTTGTGTCTCTTGCATCTCGCTTGCTCTCACACTCACTCTGATTCCTTTTTGATCTTAAATTCCACCAAAATATCTCGATACAGACATATTTTGAATGGATCCAGATCGCAGATCTGGAGTCAAACGCGGCCTAATCCAACATAATCCATGGAGACCAAAAGGTACTTTTAAATTTTAGTTTCAATTCCCCGTTCAGCTATTTATTCGCATTACATAACTTATCTGACCTCAAACCCGCTTTAATCTTATATGCAATGGATCATTACTAGTCAAAATTGAATTATCAACAACCATCATAAAGTATGAGCAAATATTATAGTACTAACTATTGATGTTAATTTGTACAACTTTTCAATTTTTTTTTCTTTTATATTAGATGTTCACCGTTTGCAAAATTAGCACTAGTGACATAAGATACATATCCTCTATATCTATGTGTTTTGGAGCGGTTTGTTTGTAACAACACTATCAGATACTACACTTTTGCATCATTTGTAAGCTTATTGTAACTGTATCTTGGATATTATGGTGTTGCTAATGGCTTGAAAGATTTTGTGATGTTCCCGGCTGTATTGTTATATCAACAGATGCTATGGATAATTCTTCCCTCAAGACAAGTTTGTTTTTTATGTTGAATCTGTGAGGTATCTTGAACAGGCAACTTGTTTTCTTCTGTTTGTACAAATTATCACAGTTATAGGCTATTTCTAATGTTTTTAAGTCGAGACAGTACTTCATTCTTGATTTGAGATTAACGATGATTTACTATAGTTACAATGTTTGCAATCCATGTTATGTTACCGTATAATAATTTTTATACTGTAGTTACAGTTTTTATTGATTCAGTGCTGGTCAGTTGCATTTGCAGTATTAATTTTAATGTTACTGTATTATAATTTTTGAATAAATGATTGGTATTCTAAAAGCAAGCTTCAAATCTTGATCCGTATATCTAATGGGTTAGTTGACTTTGTGTCTCTATTGTGGTTAATAGGGTCTTTTATTTAGGAATGTGAAGAAATATCAGAGCGGCCATGTCAATCCTAAGAAGTTCATACGTTCTAATTTAAATTGGGTCAAGGTTTGCATTAATAGATCTGTAAGCTCAAAATGGTAGAGCTCTCTTTACGAGAGGTTGGTGGTTCGAATCCACCCAGATCTGTCTACTTCCTCAGATGTCTTTTTCACGCTTTTTTACATTATCTTAATTTCGAATTGAATTTGGTTATTGATATATCAGAGTTACTGTACATATTATTAGGGTATGCGGAAAACTATATGGCTTCAATGGAGGACATCTTTTTGTTTTGGCAATTTACGCGAGGGAAAGAGGAAAATTGTCAGTGGTGAAGCAGTGATGACGATTAACTATGTGACTTGAATTACAAGCAACTAAGCAATGACCTTTAACCACAAACGGTCACACAAAATACAGTTATGCATGGCCATCTTTATGATCATCTGGACTTTGTTTTTGGACTTTGAAATGATAAAATAAATAAGAACAACGGCTGGGCCCTAAAGTTCACATATCATATGCTTAGGGATGAAGTAGCAGATGGATAATAGAAATTGACCTAACTTCCATAGTTTATATCCTGTGAGCTGAGCTCCATGAAGATCACTCTATAGTATACTTTTGCTGAGAGTCTGATGATGATCAGTATGACTTTCTTGCCAGATCATGTTGTGCGTTTGGCAGGGCCGGCTCAATGACACAGAGCCGGCTCAATGGTGTCCGGCCCTGAGACAAAAAAAAATTAATTTCTAAACTATTATTTTTTTAAAAAAATAAATCTATGAAAAAAAAAAATTTCATATAAAAAAAATTGAAAAGTTTTTGGTGTGGTAACATAAACTAGTAAAATTGATATGGAATGCTAAAGTTTTGATGTGGTTATGACCAATTAAAAAGTTTTGGTGTGGTAACATAAACGGTTAGCAATGTAGCTGCCCGACTACTCTTTTGACTTAATCAATGAGTTGTTTTTTGGATTATAACAAGTCGACGGATATTAGCAAACAATATTCTTGTAATATTATTATCTACATTCTAGTTGAGACGACCCGATCGTAAATAATGTTCATTTGCATAAAATATATAAAAACTACAAATTAAGAAGCGTTAAGGGTCGGATTGACGTGACATGGTGTTATTTTGTGCCATTTAATAACTGGTCAAAAGTCAATGCTGTTGATTTAATCAAAGCTCAAAACCATATAATATTGCTAATTATAATATTTTAATTTTAACTGCCACACAATTAGTTAATGTCTTTTTCCACCTTTTAGCTTTTTATTAGTCCTCCTGAAGTGGGAATGATTAGGCTCGCGTCAGGACCAAACCCCATTGATCCTTCTCTATCTCTCGTTCACTAATACAAAGAGATCCGTATCATCAGGTTAGATCCTCTTTGCATTTTGATTTTCATTATGTTCATGTTTCTCCATCATACGTGTTATTGAATTGAACAAGGCAGGGCTCCTACTACTTTCAAGTTTCTCTCGACGAACGAAGTTTACGTGAGCTTCAACCATTTCATTGATCT
This sequence comes from Brassica napus, assembly GCF_020379485.1. Lineage (NCBI taxonomy): Eukaryota > Viridiplantae > Streptophyta > Magnoliopsida > Brassicales > Brassicaceae > Brassica > Brassica napus. The sequence goes on along the minus strand of NC_063450.1, from coordinate 53,923,076 downwards.
TGTTTTTCATTTAATGCAAATTTCTTATCGTTGCTAATTACTGAATTTTTGTTAATAACCTCTTTGATTTTTTCTTATGAATCTAATCTTTGCTCGTATTGGATTAAAACTATGTTTTTGTGAAACCGTTTCTAGGCTTTGAAGCTGTCCTCCTTAGAGATTAAAGATTTTTCACCAAACATGAGTGCTCACCAACTTGAGGATGATTCTCAGCAAGATAACAAGGTGCAACTAGCTTTTTAGTATTAACATAATTTACTTAAGCATTAGTAATAATAATTGGGGCCCATAATAATTATTAAAACCCCTACAAACATTCAGGTTAGCAAATTGAAATCTGCGTTAGGACCACTCTCAGGACATAGTTTAGTTTTCTGCTCTGATGCTTCCTTGAGGAGATACTTGGATGCTCGTAGCTGGAATGTCGAAAACGCCAAGCAAATGATTGAGGAGACACTTAAATGGAGATCAACATACAAGCCTCATGAGATCCCTTGGGTAACTTCAACATCTAAATATCAAAGATACGTTCATGTTTGTTTATTTTCTTCTCTGGTTATCTCCAGCATGAAGTAGCACATGAAGGTGAGACTGGAAAAGTTTCAAGAGCTAGTTTTCATGATCGTCAAGGTAGGACTGTGCTTATAATGAGACCAGGTTTACAGGTAATTTAATCGGACTTTCTGTTTGTTATTTTAATCCCTTTCAAGAACTCTCATATGTACATATGTCTCTCAACTAATATTGTGAATCAGAACACAACATCAGCAGAAGGTAATATCAGGCACTTGGTGTATCTTCTTGAAAACGCAATCATTAATCTTCCCAAAGGACAAGAGCAAATGTCTTGGCTCATAGACTTTACTGGTTGGTCCATGGCTAATAATGCCCCCATGAAAACAACACGAGACATTATCTACATTCTACAGAATCATTACCCTGAGAGACTCGGTATGTCCTTTCTCTACAATCCCCCAAGACTTTTCCAAGCAGGCTACAAGGTACATAAAGTCATCATTACACAATAATATTGTCTTCTTTTTAATAAAGTTCTAAAAAGCTCTTTAAAGAGGCATTTATTTACTAGGCTGTTAAGTACTTCTTGGACCCAAGAACAGCTCAAAAGGTGAACTTCGTGTACCCAAAAGACAAAGCAAGTGATGAACTGATGAGATCACACTTTGATATGGAGAATCTCCCCAAGGAGTTTGGTGGAGAAGCAACACTAGAGTATGACCATGAGGAATTCTCAAGACAAATGTTTGAAGACGATCTCAAAACCGCAAAGTTCTGGGGGTTAGAACAGAAACAGTATCCGATACCAAACGGTTTCTCTCCAGCCGATGTTGTTCGTGAACCGGCCACTTCTCTTGCATCAGTAGCTAACTGAGAGTTAAATCTACATATAAACACACAAACAACAAGAGAAGATTAATAAATGCTTTATTCTCATTGCTGAAGAACCAATAAAAAAAACGTGCAGATTACTAAGAAAATTAGTGAGCCAAAGACTTTTTCAATGTTCTAGCTAGCTGACAGACACGTTCCTTGTTATTCAAGTTAATGTATGTTTTAGAATGTTGTTACCATGTCTAATTGTTTGGTGTTTATTAATTGAAAAAAAATGAGAATCATCCTTTTTGGTTCTAATTTTTCTTTATTTAGTTATGAAATATTTGCTCAATTTATTTATGTCTGCTACAACCTAAGCACGTTTATTTAGCTTAAAATGACATAATGAAATGTTAAATTATATTCTTTCTGTTTCATTTTAAAGTTTTGTCACAAAATAAGTATCTATTATTTTATTGTACTTTATATCATTAATTTTTTTTAAAATAAATATAATATTTTTTAATAGTTAAATAAGGATAAAACTGAATATTAGCTATATTTTTAGTTTACATGAAAAAAAATAAAACGACATCTAATTTGAAATTAATAAAGGCAACCGGTTCGAACTGTTCTGGAACCGATTATCTAATTAATGTTCCTTGGTTAGAGCATTCATTGGTCTTCGACTCAAAGGTCGCGGGTTCGAACTTCCATTTTTCATTTTGGTTCTAATTGGATTTAAACACCATGGTGATCCCCAGATTACAATCTTCTTCCCCATCAAGGTTGACGACGAGAGAGAACAAACAATGGTTCACAATGCTTACGATTCCTTTCAGCTCCTCACCAACTGCCCCGCCCGGATCGACGCCGTCGAATCCCACAACTCCAAGCTCTTCGCCGGATGCTACGACGGCTCCCTCCGCATCTACTCCCCCCAATCCCCCTCCTCCTCCTCCTCGGATGAGCTCCGCCAAGACTCGTACCTCCTCGAAACGACCGTCACCGGATTCGCCAAGAAACCCATCGTGGCGATGAAGGTCTTGGCCTCCAGAGAGCTGCTCCTCTCTCTCTCGGAGTCGATCGCGTTCCACAAGCTTCCCAATCTGGAGACCGTCGCCGTGATCACCAAAGCGAAAGGCGCCAATGCTTACTCGTGGGACGATCGACGTGGCTTCCTGTGCTTCTCTAGGCAGAAGAGGGTCTGCGTCTTCAAGCACGACGGTAAAAAAAGATCGGAGCTTTTCTACTCAGTTGTGATTTTGAAAGTTTGGATTTTTATTTTTATTAAAAAAGAAAGTTTGGATTTTTATTTGTTACAGGAGGAGGAGGGTTTGTGGAGGTGAGGGACTATGGAGTTCCTGATACTGTAAAGTCCATTTCTTGGTGCGGTGAGAATATTTGCTTGGGGATTAGGAAAGAGTATGTGATTCTCAACACTGCTAATGGGACTCTCTCTGAGGTGTTTCCTTCTGGGAGAGTTGCTCCTCCTCTCGTCACTTTTCTACCTTCTGGTGAACTTCTCCTTGGGAAGGTATACATATCATGGTCCTATTCGAGACGATTTTCTTAAAATCTGATTGATACAACTAAAATATGTTTAAACTGTTCTAAATCGGTTTGAATCGATCTAAATTAGTCTAATGCTGTTAAGTTAACAATAGCGTTAGTACAAATCCACTTGTCTATTTTCTTCTGTTCCACAAATTTATCTATTTTCTTTTGTTTTGTATACCGAATAAACCGACTACTCGACTAGTAACTAGTCCTCTATCAAGCGTAGTTACCGCCTAGCGATTTCACGAATATTGGTATATATTGTTTTTCTCTTTCCCATTTTCATGAGAAACAATGTGGTAGCATCTGTTCTTTGTCATGTTTGAAATATTCTTCCTTTGTATCTGACATCTTTGTAGCTCCCCAACTTTGTCCCCTTTTGTGTTGTTTTATTAGTTTCTTCTTGTACTTGTAGGATAACATTGGAGTTTTTGTTGATCAAAATGGGAAGCTGCTCCAGACAGAGAGGCTTTGCTGGTCAGAGGCCCCAACAGCTATTGTCATTCAGAATCCCTATGCAATAGCCTTGTTACCTCGACGAGTTGAGGTATATAAATTTCTCCATATTGAGAAGCCATTTTGCTTCTTGTCACATGTCCTGAAACCTGTTTTACGCTTATGCCATTGTTTTGATAGGTTCGGTTGCTACGAAGCCCCTATCCTTTGATACAGACAATTGTTCTCCAGAATATTCGTCACCTTGTCAAGAGCAACAATGCTGTGATGGTTGGTTTGGATAACTCTGTTCATGCTCTCTTCCCTGTTTCTATCGGTGCTCAGGTACTCACTCATTGCTCTGAGAATGTTTGGTTTTTAAGTTTTTTTTTTTTTTTTTTTGAGAAAGTTAAGTGTCTTTGCAGATTGTGCAACTAACAGCTTCTGGGAACTTTGAGGAAGCCTTAGCTCTATGCAAGTTACTCCCCTCTGAAGAGTCAAGCCTAAGAGCTGCGAAAGAGAGTTCGATTCACACAAGGTGTTTCACCTAAAACTTCAATATTTACTCGTTAGCGGTAATGTGCAGTTCATAATCGTTGTCTCTTTGTTATGATACAGATTTGCTCATTATCTTTTCGAAAACGGGAGCTATGAGGAAGCCATGGAACACTTTCTGGCATCTCAAGTAGACATCACGCATGTACTCTCCATGTATCCATCCATCACTCTTCCTAAAACAACAATGATTCCTCCACCGGATAAGATGTTAGACATTTCTGGAGAGGAAGCATCTCTGTCAAGAGGCTCATCTGGCTTTTCTGATGATATGGAGTCTTCATTTTTGGAATCTGAAGGCAATGCAGCCCTTGAATCTAAGAAAATGAGCCACAACACTCTGATGGCTCTTATAAAGTACTTGCAGAAGAAGAGACCAAGTATTATCGAGAAGGCCACTTCTGAAGGAACAGAAGAGGTCATCTCTGATGCCGTTGGCAAAACTTACGGAGCGTATGATTCTTCCAAGACTAAGAAGTCCAACAAGGTAATAGGCTAATAGCTGATTGATGAGTGATGACTACTTGGATAATGATAACATTTTTGAACAACTTTTTATCTGCAGGGACGTGGTACGATCTCGCTTAACTCAGGTGCAAGGGAGATGGCAGCGATTCTTGACACAGCTCTTCTCCAAGCACTTCTACACACTGGACAGTCTGGAGCTTCTGTAGAGTTATTAAAGGGTGTCAACTACTGCGACGTAAAGATTTGTGAGGAGATACTAATGAAAAGCAAAAGTTATTCTGCACTGTTAGAACTGTTCAAGAGCAATTCGATGCACCATGAAGCCCTTAAGCTTCTTAATCAGCTCTCGGAAGAGTCCAAATCAAACCAGTCACAAACTGATGTAAAACAGATCTTTAGTCCTGAGTTGATCATTGAATATCTCAAGGTATTGCTAGTTTTTCTTCTTGCCTATCTTTAGATACTAAGAAACAGCTGTGATATGCTTAACTGTTTGTTATTTGGATTTGCTCTTTTGTAGCCTCTATGCAGGACTGATCCTATGCTTGTGTTGGAGTACTCTATGCTAGTCCTGGAGAGCTGTCCAACACAAACCATCGACTTGTTTCTGTCTGGAAACATCTCGGCCGACCTTGTCAATTCATATCTGAAGCAGCATGCTCCAAATATGCAGGGTAGATATTTGGAACTCATGATGGCGATGAATGAAACCGCAGTTTCTGGGAATCTCCAAAACGAGATGGTGAGGAAATAGCATTTTCATTGCGCTTACGTCTACATATTTGCTGGAAGTAACAAGTTGGATGATGTTAAACAGGTACAAATCTACCTTTCGGAAGTGCTTGACTTGCATGCTGCATTAAGCGCGCAGCAGAAATGGGATGACAAGGATCATCCTCCCGAAAGGAAAAAACTATTGTCTGCATTAGAGAACATCTCCGGATATAATCCACAGACTTTGTTGAAGCGTCTTCCACGTGATGCTCTCTATGAAGAGCGTGCAGTTATTTTGGGTAAAATGAATCAACACGAGCTCGCTTTGTCCATCTATGTTCATAAGGTACCTATCAATAATCTTCTCATGTTACCAAAATAATCTTCTACATCTTGCTTATGGATTAACTCGTTGGTTGTTTTTTTCTTATAGCTTCATGCACCTGATCTGGCGCTGGCTTACTGTGATCGTATATATGAGTCCGTATCTTTTCTACCATCTGGAAAACCGTCAAGCAACATCTACCTCACACTTCTCCAAATCTACCTGAATCCTAAGAAAAGCGCAAAGGACTTTGCAAAACGTATTGTAGCTCTAGGATCATTCGAGAGTTCAGACACCACGAAGATGATGGAGTCTGTTTTGTCTTCGAAAGTCAAAGGAGGCAGGTCCAAGAAAATTGTTGCGATAGAAGGTGCTGAGGATATGCTGCGAGCTGGTCTCAGTAGCAGCACTGATAGCGGAAGAAGCGACGTTGATGCTGAAGAGCCCATGGAAGAAGGAAACTCCACCGTTATGATTTCTGAAGTTCTTGATCTGTTGAGTCAGAGGTGGGAGAGGATCAATGGTGCACAGGCTCTCAAGCTTTTACCTAGAGAAACTAAACTGCAGAACCTGCTTCCGTTTCTTGCACCCCTTCTTAGAAACTCGAGTGAAGCACACAGGAACTATTCGGTCATCAAGAGTTTGAGGCAGAGTGAAAACTTACAGGTATATGTTTTATGTTCAGGAAGCTAAGTTCTATTGGATGATGAATCATAAACCTTTCTTAGGATTGATGCAAATTTTATGTTGAAACAAATAGGTGAAAGAGGAACTGTACAAACATAGGAAGGGAGTGGTGCAAGTAACAAGTGATAGCATGTGTTCGCTGTGCAACAAGAAGATCGGGGCAAGCGTCTTTGCTGTTTATCCCAACGGGAAAACGTTAGTTCACTTTGTCTGCTTCAAAGATTCTCAAGGAATGAAAGCTGTTTCTAAGACATCTCAGGGAAGAAGACGATGAGATGATCATTTACTGTAACTAAACACATGTTTAAAGACACTAAACCATCTTTCTTCCTTGTTTGTAAGTTTGTAAAGCTTTTTGAGCTTATTGATTTTTTATGTCTGTTCTTCTTTGGTTTTGTACTTTTGTGTTTGGTGGAAAATGGTGACGATGGTCTTGAGGAAACCAGTTCGGTCTTGTTGTAAAACCAGTTTCGGTTGGAAATTAATTTATAAAAATGATTTTGTGTTTTTTGTCTGGTATTTAGTATATAATTCAATTAAGATGATGCAAATTTTCATTTGTCAATTTTGACAAACATCTTGAGTTCTAATCGATCAGATTATATTAATTAAGTAATAAGAAATACATTATATCAAATTTAAAGAAAAAAACATTAAACAAAATTTTAGTGAAGATGCTCGAGCAAAAATTACATTTCAGTTTCTTCTACCTCCAGCAATAAAAGCTTAGAGAAAGCGTGGAGGCTTGAGCAAGTAGATATCTCTAACCAACCCTTTACCCATTTTGCCCACCGCCTTTAACATCTCTATTGGTTTAGTTTCCACTTCATCTTCATCTCGTTCTCGTTTCTGTAATCACACATTACACATTTCATCTCTTCTTCTTTTCGAATTGTAAAGAAAGACATCAGAAGTTGTTGATTTTTGTTTACCTTTGAATTGTGTTTAGTCCAAGTTAAACCAATGGCGTCGCCTCCTATATGATCATACCACGGCTTCAACGTCCCAAATTCTTTCTGCAGACAACCGAACAAGATAATAACCACGGTGAACTGAGTAACTTCTAATGTTTTTATTTAGATTAAAAAAAACTTGCCTGCAACCCACTCATGAAGCACTTGGTCGGCTCAAAGTCCACCATTATCTTCTTCTTAAGCTCCTCGGGTCTTCACTTCAAATCTCCAGCCAACAAAAATGGATTAAACGCTGTACTCGCCTTTCCGCGCGCCACATGTCTCCCTGCTCAAATCATTGCCAGAATATATAAGTTTATGAATTTAACGAGAAAAACAGAAAGCAATTTACACATAACGTTGCTAACAAATCTATCTCAACATTAGACCCATTATTTTTTATAAAATGGCTCACATTGATCTCCTTCTCGTCATTTCTGCCAAAGTCATTGTTTATGTCAACAATCAACGGATAGAACATCCAGTCATATATACTCCGCTAGTAATCGAAGAAACCTCAGGAACCCGTTGATGCGGGAGCAAGGAACACCAAGAGGGAGAGGCGTGAGGAAGACATGTGCAACCAAAAGTTCAATGGCCTCTTCCGCCAGGCAACCAGAAAAGAGATGCGCAGAAACCCATCTTTTCGCAAGCCTTAAGATCGAAGACAAGGGTATGAAGCTTCAAAGCAAAAACAAAAGTAAGCACAAGAAGTTTAAAGCCTTTTACCTTGCAACTGGTGCATAAATAGGAAACCGGCTTTGCAAACCGTTGATCATGCTTGCATGTTGACTGCGAATGAAAAGCATTTTATCAGGAACTTAGAATCACAGATATATGATGAGACCAAGAGAAGAAATTTTTACCTTCTCTCTTCACCAAACTCAGGCCTCTTTCGTGCGAAATTCTCAGGCGAAATGCATAACTACCCATGAAAACATCGACATTATCCTCAGTAGCTGTGCATGGTACTCCCTTAACGTTCTGAAGGCTGTCAGTATTTTCATTTGTAATAGATTAGATAAGAACATTATGTGACATAATACAATGAAGTGTTACCCACTTCTCTGCAATTTGAAGGAGGAAGGCGGTTTTTGTTTTCTCAATTGCCAAATCATCCATGGGCCAGTTACCAGAACCTTCTAGCTGCATATATCAAAAAGAATAGATTAAAACTGGGGAGTTTAGATAACTAACTTATAGCTGCATATGTACTGATCCCACACCTGAATCATGACCTTCATTGTTGGTATGCCTTTGATCTGACGCAAGCATTTTGAGAGATCTTCGTAGGCTTTAAGCACATTTCCAGACTAAGATAATGAAATAGGCAAATATTTACTTGAATCATTTTTATTAAACTCTGCCAAAAAAAAAAAAAACATGTATTGATAAACACACCTGTGCTTTCTGCTATTCTTTCATTTTTTAGCTCAGACTTGTCCCCCCAAAAATTTCGGAATCTGAGTGCCTCTATCTTGCTTTCAGCATCTGGACCGATATCAACTGTTCTAAATGCATTTTCGATAGATATGCCAATGAAAAGTGCTTCTCTGTCAAGAACTGACAAGCCCTGTTTCAAAGACAGTTAAAATTGTTAGAATAACGAGTCCACTTTGGCCGCAACGGAAAGTAGAATTCGTTATCTGAAGAAAACGTACACTACTCTCTACATGCCAATCTTGATTAGTATTTCTCCAAACAACGCGGATCGATTTTGCTCTGTCACCCAGTTCCTTGTTTCAGCAGGCTATGCACTTTCTGCTCATAGATTCTCCAACACTCCTTGTCCAAACAAAAACCTGATGTAGACACTTCTGTTTTTACTTTCAGGTGTAACCTAAGACAAACACAAATTAGCACAGAAAAAAATACAAAATTGAGTTGATTAGATAATAAATAGATTAGAGGCAATCAATAATTCAAATGTCTTTTTAAATCTCATACTTCACATGCACAAAACATTTTGACAAAAGTAAGAACAAGAGAAGTGAGAAGCGAAGCTGACCTTATGCAATGGTCATATTTAACAGGGAAGTCGACCTTAGTCATGAAGACCTCCTCGAATCCTCCATCTCTGAGTTTCATGCATTTAAGCGTCGAAGAAGCCTCATCTTGGAGCTGTGCGGACCAAGAAAAAAAAAAATTACATGAACAAGTCACAAAGACAACCACATCCTTGGATAAATTATCAGAAAAGCGAACGCAATTGGCTTATAAGAGATTTCTCCAGGTTAAGGCACCTCTTGGAATCCAACACTGGTCATCCAGAAAGCCAAATTCACAAGCGCAGATGAATCACATATAACAACAGGGAACAACTCTCTGAATTGCATTTTCTCCTGAAAATTTAAAACCTTAACTATCAACTATGAAGCACGGGGACGTCATTTAGGTCGACGTTTCCGGAAACGTTTCTGGGACGGGTACTGCTTGGGAACGGCACGGGCACGGCTTGGGGACGGTGAGAGTAACCGAAGGTCTAATAACTAATGTATTGTGTGTTTATTAACATATTTACATCAACATTATCTTACATTAAGATAATTCATTACTTTTTTTCTTTAAAAAGTACTAAAACGAAAAGAAACAAAAATTTATAACCTTCTTTCTATTTCTTCTAGTTTGAACATTGAACTAGATCAAGCATATTTTAATAATCAATGAGTAAACAAATCATTTTTTACTATTGTTATTACTTAAAATAGTATATTACATTGTTTTCTTTTAAGATTATAGAGTAATTTATTTTAGTTTCAATTTATATATATTTTTATATTAATATATATGCCGTACTCGTATCTTTAACTTTTTTGTTTTGCCGTTTCCCGTTCCCGTATCTGTCTTCGTATCCGTTCCGGTGCAACACAGACTACCAATAAATCCACAGTATGCAGGGAATAGAAATTGCTTTTCAGATTTTTCATTATTTCTTATGACAAAAACGTTGTCGTTTTGACAGATTTATCTTTAATAGTCGGCCCATCGTAATTTTATAGGAGCCCACGGTTTGAAAGCCCAAAAAATGATTTGGGGGAAAAGGGGTTTTTTGGGACCCATCAATTTATCGTATATTTTTAGACCCAAACAAAATATAAGTGCGAAATCATTCCTGAACTGAGATTTTTTTAAAAAAATTTCAACCCAAACTTGACTCCGTAACATAAAATCATACCTTGACTAACGATAAGTTAGTCAACCGTTAAACCATGCTTAATCGGATAAGGAAAAAGTGATGATTTCAACCTGGACAATTTTGGTCGTGTCTTTTCAGACTTGAACAATGAGTAAGTGTGATTTCATAGTCAAACTAAACAATAATTTGAATTTCATACCGGAACTTTAAAATTAACATAAAAATCACTTTGACTAATGTTTGGTTAGACAACCATTAACTAAACTAATTAAAAAACACTCACTATGACTCGAACCCACGCCTAGAGAAGCCCTAAACTGAGCATTAAACCACTGGACTAAGACAAATTTTGTAAAATCTACATATATACTAAATTATATAGGTACTAAAACGAGTAAAGAAATCACTAGCTTCTTCTCCATGTGGCTATATCTCTCTTTCAGTTGCCAATTTCAGAAGTTTCAGTCTTTAAGAAGTTCTATTTTTGATAGTAATGAACATTTTAAAATCGTATGAGAATGTAACGTTGGGAGCCAAGAAGATTAGCTCCAGGTATAACACGTAGACAAAAGCGGAGATTAGTTTCTTCGTCTAAAATGGATTAGCATGAACATAAGCATTATCAAGCCCAAGAAATCGAATCCATTTGGTCAGGGATCGATCTGCATCGAATTCGTGAGAAAACCTAGTATCGAGAAGAAGTAAAACAATGGTGTAATATGAAAGTAAATATAAATTAGTATATATGTAAATATGACAAAAGTTATTGACTTGATGGTAAAGTGTTCGTTTAATTCACTTGTCTGTGTCTGGCGTGGGTTCGGCTCTCCAAGTGACAAAATTTTACTATTTTAGCTAAAACGACGTCGTTTTAACTCTCCCTCGACATGTCATCTCTGCCTAGACACTGACGCGCTCAAAAATAACGGTTGACTAACCAAACGTTAGTCAGAGTAGTTTTTTATGAAATTCAAACTCACTACAAGAATTCATTAAATTAGCTACGGATTGGCAAAGATATTTTCGTAGCCAATTTTTTTACCTAAAGATATAGTGACAAAACACATAATTTTAACTTTGTAGCTAAATATGTGGCTAACTGTACCAATCCGTAGCTATATACCTATAGACGGATTCCATTGGTGGTCTATAGCTAAATAGATATACATTAGCCAGAGATAAGTGGTTGCTATAATTGTTCTATTTAGCACGACTAGCATCAATTTTTATTTATTTATATAGCTACGACTTAGGTAAAGAAACATAGCAGCTAAACTCTATAGCTATTTAGCAATAGAGCACTCTGCCGCTATGCCGTTGCTATTAAGCAACAAAACACTTTGTAGCCATGCAGTCGCCAATAGCTACAACTAGTTTTCTCGCAAAATTTGTCGCTAGCAAGCTACAAAATGGCGACGGATCGGGTTTAGCATCGACGCTGACACAACGGTTCCAATCCGTAGCAATCTGTCGCCTTTCGCATTGCAGCAACATATTTTTCTTTCTAGCTACGAAAAAATCAGTAGCTATATGATTGATTTCTTATAGTGACTATCATTCAGTTCGGGTATGAATTTTAAATCATTATTCAGTTTGGGTATGAAATCGCACTTACTCACTTTTCAGGTCTAAAAGAGCACGACCGAAATTGTACGGGTTGAAATCAGCACTTTTCCTTTATCCGACTAATCATGGTTTAACGGTTGACTAACGATAAGTTAGTCAAGGTAGGATTTCATGTAACGGAGTCAAGTTTGGGTCAAAAATCTCAGTTCAGGAATAATTTTGCACTTATGTTTTGTTTGGATCTAAAAAGGCACTACGCAAATTGTTGGGATCTAAAAATGCCCTTTTCCCTACGAACATACCCCCAAAGTTTTCATATGATCAAAACCTTTTTTTTGTTTGCAAAGATATATAATCTATAAAAAAACATTAAAATTTGTATTGACTCAAAAATATATGGCTGACTAGTCTACGATTTTTATTTGATTATTCTGACAAGTATATACAATTTACCTATAAAATAGAAACTAGATAAATGTAACCACAAAATTGCTAACGCCAGTAACCTTTGTATCGAACTTAATACATATTTTAAAAATCACAAAATAGTTAAAATAAGAAAAAAAAGTTATTAAGCTTTTGGTCTATATATGCTGAAGTAGTCACTAAATATGTTAAACGCGAGTCTGGTGTGCAATTTCTTTCTACGGTTCAGAAGATTGCCTCATTGTCGAGCATGTTGGGTATTATTAATGAGTCGGTTTTAGATTTTAAAGATAACTAGGATAAGACATGCGTTTTACAGGGCGAATTTATATGAAAATTATTTAAAAAATATCGTATGGAAAAATAAAATTTATATTTTTGATCGAATAAATATTGTTGGCCCTTAAATAATTTTTTAAGAACTTCTTTGTTAATTATATAATTTGTTTACTGATGAGCTGATTCCATTTTAAAAATATTTTAGGTAAAAAATCATTTATCGCATAAGAACCTAACGTTTAGGCCGAAGAATCTCAGGCCTACTATTTGGTTACAATGAAAATATGAGAGCTCGGTTTTATATCATGATTTAGCAATTTAAAAATTAATTATAGTTATGAAAAGTTTACGTTCACGTGTCACTCCTAAATACCTTCAATATTTTTCTCACTTTTTTGTCGATTCTTTCATTTTGGTTATTACTCGATATAAATATTGATTTTCGAGTTTATTCTCATTTCGTTATTTTGTTTTGGCCTGAGATTTAGAAAATGTTTAAGATTTAAAATTATCAAAGAGAAACATACTTAGGTTAAGATCCGTGTCTTGAGCAGAATAAATATTTTATATTTATTATATTTTATGTTTTTCTGCATATTATGAAATAAAATAATAATTATTATATATTAAATAACTAAGAAATCAGTTACTATCATATAATAAATTGGCGTGCACGTATAAATCAAACGATCGCTCTTGTTTATTCGCAATCATTTTAGGGTAAATAAATCAAAACAATCAATATTATCTATCATATATGATATATACTTAAATTTAAATGATATTAACATAGATATATACTATACTTTTAATATGGATATTTATTAAATGAGGTTTCTACTCATATGATTTTATGATTGTTTGCATATTTGTGTAACAAAATTTTACACCAACGAATTTTTTTTATGTGGAATGTTTAATGGTTTCAATAATTTATAATCATTTAAAAAAATGAATATTTCAAAATTAAAATATTAAGTTTTCAATATATGTTCAACGTAAATATTAAAATATAAGTGTGTATTTTCATATGATGTATATAGTTTAATTTAAACGATATGATATATATATATATATATATATAACATAATCACCTATTAAAATAAAATTATTTATTCATATGATTTTATAATCATTGTATCTTATTATTGAAAAAAATTTAAACCTTGATCACAAAAATTTATGTGAATTTTTTAACAGTTTTAGTAATTTATACTTGTTTTGAAAAATTCAAAATACAACATATACAAAAAATCTAAATTTTTATTATATGATTAATGTAATTATGTAATTTAGTTTAATAATAAATAATTAAACAAAAATGATAGAAAGTATCTTCTATATATTAATTGAGAAACATTACAACTTCTTTTGTAGCCACGTGTCATCACTAGGATGATTCTTAGAATCCTTAGAAAAATAGATTGGTCCATCTAATTATATAATAAGCTTTTTATTAAACTAACCATAAATAAATTCATTATTAATGTTTTCTATTATTTTCTTAAATAAAAGTTACGCAATTTTCTAATATGGCTAAAGTATATATGACAATTAATGATTTTGAATAAAAAAGATTTTATAAAAAATAGTGTATCTTCTATCATATTTGTTTAATTTTAAACTATTGAAATAAATTAAACAACCACATTAACCATATAATAAAAATTTAAATTTTTTTTGTATAAGATATATTTTGAATTTTAAAAAACGAATAGAAATTACTAAAACTGTTAAAATCACGTTCAAATTTTGTGATCCTTGGTTTAAAAATTTTGGTATGACAAGATACAAATGATTACAAAATCATATAAGTGCAAAGTCTAATTTAATTAATTATTAAGACTAAAAGATATATATATATATATTGTTTTAAATTAAACTATATACCATATAAAACACATAAATATTTTAATTTCAAAAATTACTTTGAACAATTTCTTTTGATAAAAGCTTTGAACAAACATTAACAAGTTATTTTTAAAAAAAAAAAATTATTATGACTATTAATTCCACAGTGAAAATTTTGTTATCAGTAATTTATTTGTTTGCTATAAAATATATAAATGATAAAAAAACATATAAGTAGAAAACATCATTTCATAGATATTAATATTAAAAATATACTATATACGTTAATATCATTTAAATTTAGAGTATTTTCACTCCTTACCCACACAGTTTAATTAATTTAATTTTTTGCTATAAAATATATATATGATATAAAAACATATGAGTAGAAAGCATCATTTCATAGATTAATAAAATTTATATGTCCGTACCAATTTAATTATATATGTAATTGTTACTGAATTTTTAATTATTCAATATATATTTATTTTTCATAATATGTAAAAACATATAATACCTAAAATAATGTATATATATAATGTTCATTCCGCGCAAGGCGCGGATCTTAACCTAGTACAGATTGTTAGCAATTTATTATTATTTAAAATCATTAACTGTCATATATATATCTTAATTACATTAGGTAATTTCGTATGTTTTATTTAAAGAAAGAATTCAATTTGATAAATGAATGGTCCATAATGGACATACTATATAATATAACATTTCATAACAATTTAATTTTGGACTAACAAAATTCTCAATTGATTTTCAAACCACCACGTAAGTAAAATTAGCATTCTAATTACGTGACAACTCAGCAGAGCATTTTTTTAATTAATACAAACTACGTGGTATAACTTTTTAAATGTTTCTCTATTAATATATAGAGGATTATGGTTATTGTTTTATTACATAGTTGCATATTTGGTCGGCTACAAGTTATATAAAAGACAATTGGTGGTCAAACACCATAAAAATTACAATATTGATAGAAAGAGGAAAAAAAAAACCGTAGGTATGCCGTGTATCTTGTTAATAAGCTACTCTAGTTTTGGCATGCATCATGCATGCACAACAACTACATTGCACCATGATTTTATATATTACCAAGAAATGTACTTTAGTCACCTACTTATAAAATACATGCAAATGGAGGGTCTAGATTAGAATAAGATAAGAAGTCACGTGAGCGAAGAGAGACGACAAGGAAATGTGAAATTACAAAGTCGAACACTTAGTGTCTTGGGGTGATCGCTAGTTTTGGTGTTCCAAGAAGCAAATTGTCAAGGTCTGTGTGTGTGTGTTTGTGTTTGTGTGTGTGATAGAGAAGCATATTTTGGGAAAGCGGTGTGGTCGTCTCAGTTGAACCAAGAAAACATCAATCTCAAGACCGATCCGATTCTCTTTGTTCCCTCTCTCTCTGGGTCTCTTGGTGTTGTTTAAATCTTTATATTCATCATACTCTCTCCAGTTACACGTATTTTTGTCCGTTCATGTTTGGCGGCACACGTCCTCCAACAAGATTTTTTGTTTTTAAATCTTAAAACTCAAATTGATGATTATTTTTTGCTTTGTTTACGTACTACAAACTTAGTTGACAGGCAATTTTAAATTAAAAAGACTAGTCGATGACACCGCATTTATGTTAAAAGGTCCACACGATAAATATAAGATGTATGTATCTAATATCTTAGATATCATACTAAGCATAAGAATTAAGTTTATACAGTGAATCTTCTTCTTTGAAAATTTTATATATTGAATCTTCTTTAAAAACAAAAAAAATGATGATTTTTTTGCAGGCAATGAAAATGTTGACTGTTAATTTTAAAAGATCGATATATAAATGTTATAGTAAAATGATCCAAAATCGACATAGAACATCCAAAACGTTATTAAAGTTCGGCTAAATAAGTTTTGAGGGAATCTGTTAAAAAAAATTATCATCACAAATATAAGATGTAGCTTATAATATGAATTGTAAATCCAAAATTCAAAATTGTACTTTTCAGGTCAGGATTAACTGATGGTTATAATACCACAATAACAGTTCAAAAACTTACTTCATAATCTGATTTTTTTTTTTGTAAAACTGTCAAATTTGGAGAAAACCTAAGTTGTGTAATAGTTTCTTTCATCTTATATTAACTTAGCCAATAGGTTTATTTATACAAATACATAACTTATAGCAAATTCTTTACATAATAGAATAACAAATCTAATTTATACATTAATACTGGCTTTCTTAATAGTTACATCTCTTAATAAAAACTCAAATCTGATTTTTGTTCTTCCGTAATAAGTCTACGTACCCTTTTGATCAAACTGTTTCCCGCTTAGATCAAACTCAGCTGTTTTGCGTCTTGTAAAACTATGTACAAAACAACATAGATCTGATCCAATAAAAGAAAAAGAAGATAAATGATAAAGAAAACAGAAAATTTATCCGGGCCTCGTGGTCTGGTGGTATAGGAACCTCGGCTGAGGTGCCCGCCATCACGAGTTCGAGACCCGGTCACGGAATGACTTAGGCCCCCTGGTGGGTACAGACGCAGGCTGGTTCCGGGTTCAGGGAGGGATTAAGGCCGAAGGCCCGAACCCATCCTGGTAAACAAAAAAAAAAAAAAAAAAAAAAAAAAAGAAAACAGAAAACTTTTCTGTAGATCTACAGACTGCATTCATTTGATGAGTTCATTCTCTTTGTACCCTTTTTATTTTATATTTTAAATTCGAGTTGGAGTTTGCTTCTTTGACTAACCAATAGAATCTATCTCTCGCCAAGCTAAAGAAAGAACGCAATGTTGTTGCTTTTAAATCATTGCAAAGTATCTCAACCGGGTCACCTTTACCTTTATCCCTTTATATTTCACTTCTAACCTGAACATTGGCTAGTTTTATTCCCTGACTCCTTAAAAGCACCAATCTTGACCATTCATATCTCTCATGCATTGGTCACAATAGTGGCAATGATAATGTTCAAATGCATATAAAGTTTGTAACGACTAAAGTACGCGTGAATGTTCAGTTTTAAAATCGATTGGTAGTAAATATTTAGTGTCTTTTTGAGTGAGATTTCGATAAGAGTTATAATATTTTTCAATAGTCTCATGGTAACAAACCAGTTGATTCACACTTTATTATAATTTTATTCAAATTTCTAGACATTTCATCTACGACTAAACTAGATCTCAAACCGCGCAACCGCGCGGGTTTTTGTTTTCAATGCTATTTTTTTTCAATGCTAAATTGGTATATATTATAATATATATGTGTCTATCAATGTTTAAAACATAATAAGTTTACGGTATATTTTTTTCATTGAATAGATTGTTTCAAACTTTCATATGTATTTGTATCTTCTTCTATATATATATTTTTAGATTATTATTTCATTATTAAAATCGTAACTATATATATAAAGATTAGTAAAATATTGTTTTATTGTCATATTCAAAAATATCGTAACATTTCACAAATTTAGAAAGTTTTTAAAAAATTAAAATTTTCGCTTCATAGATTTATATTATCGAGTAAATATTTAAACATTTATTTTTTGTTTAATTTTTAAAATAAACTATATAGTTTAAAATTTGTTTTCATTGGTTTAAGGTAGTAACGATTAATTATTGTTAGATAATATGATTTTTTTTATTTTAAAAAAAAATATTTATAATTTTAAAAGTTAATATCGACAAATAATTAACATATAGAGGTATAGTATTACAATATTAAATTATATTTATTTAATTTATATTATCTATAAATCCAATGGATCATCTATTGTTTAAATCTAATTATTGATAGCCCAATAAAAATTTATGGTAGACCCAAAATTTAAATGATAAGATTAGAAATTAAATGTAACATGACTTTCTAGGAATAAGTCCATTAGGTCCATTTTAAAAAAAATCACACATGAATCAAAATTATGACTTCTGTTTTAATATATAAGATTGAAAATGAGTGTTATAGATATATGATATCGCTATTATCTGAATACGGAATACAAAATGACGTTTTTGAATGACATAACTTAAGCATAAGAATGAGAGCCTTTATCACACAGATTATAAATTATAATGCATGTTATACTTTAACATAACCTATTGCGGTGAACGTTATCGCCATAAGGACATATATAAAAAGACACTGCAAAAATGAGAGTATTACACGTCGAGTTGGTGAAGCAAGCGATGACGTGTGGAAGAAGGGGACTGAGATATTCGGCTTTGGAGATAGATGATCGTGATCGGAGAGAGACCTGATCCTTAGAAGACCGTGACATCCCCCAGTCACGTGGTCCTCTTTTGACTACATTCTCTCTTTAACTGCAGATTGAGCTTGTCATTATTATTTCCTACTTTACCATTTTAATAATTAAATTAAAATATCTTCTTTAATTCATTATAACACTGTAGTTTGCTTAGCAGTGTTAACAACATTTCGTCCGTGCAAAAAGTATTGTTTAAGGTGAAATATATATTTAACCAAACCACATCGTGGTGGTCTCCACTAGAGGAGGAGTTGCCATGTTGGTCCAGGCCAGGGATCGACTCCCCTCTAGTGCGAAATTATTAGCTCCACATGTGGCCACGCGGATATGGGTCCATGCTTACGGTCCATTTGAATACCCGGGAGAGGATCCATCCGTGGGTTGCACCTCCCACCCGGGGGTTAGGTCTGTGTCTTTAATAGACTCGGGTTTAACCTTTTTGTTTTACAAAAAAAAATATATATTTAACCATAAATTTTTGTCCAAAACCAATTATCTTCGCGCTGCAGCTATTATAATCTACTTATTGATTTAATAGAAGCATACATGAAAGAAAATGAATGCGGAATTGTTTAAGAGATATGATAAAATAACTTAATGTATTTGCTACATTAGATACTAAAGCGTTCTGTAGGTAAGAGTTATGATTTGTATACGTGACTTCATTTCTACTTAAGTTAGATTTCTATGTATAAAATTATTAGAGTTGTTATTTAGATCACCAACCGTTCAGTTTTAATCCGAAATAACGTAACTTCAACAAAAGGTCTCTCTTAGAACTGAACCAAAGACCCAACACTATATAAAATACTCATAATTGTTACATCTTTTTAGACAAA
Organism: Brassica napus; assembly: GCF_020379485.1. Classification (NCBI taxonomy): domain Eukaryota; kingdom Viridiplantae; phylum Streptophyta; class Magnoliopsida; order Brassicales; family Brassicaceae; genus Brassica; species Brassica napus. Next base: position 53,903,674 of record NC_063450.1, on the reverse strand, counting down.
AAGAAAAGAAGCAAACCCATCTAAATCTAGAGAATAAACAGAAAAAGAAAGAAAAAAAAAACAATATGGATTCAGTTATACGTTACATATATAACATCGGGACCAAGGTTTGCTCTATTGTCGACTTATACCCAAGCTCTATAAATACTCTCGCCTATCTCCACTTCACAGAGCAACGTGTATTCCTTTGTTTTCTACCTGACTCCTCTTTCACCGTTTCCATATAACCACTACACAAAACAGACACACACTTCTCTTTGTATCTCTCAAAAACAAGAGTTTCCTTCTAGTGTTTCCACGATCATATACCTACGTATAATGATGGGTTTCTCAATGTTCTTCTCCGAAAACGATGGTGTCCATCACTCTTCGGCTTATGCTTCTGTTGACTGCACTCTCTCTCTTGGAACTCCTTCAACTCGCCTCTGCAATGACGACGATGACCGTAGATTCTCGTCTCACACTTCCAACAATATGTCCAACGCCTTAGGCTCATGGGACTTCTTGCACGGTGGCAAGAAAGGCGGTGGTGGCGGCGGAAATAACCTATTGGCTCGTCGTTGCGCTAACTGTGACACCACTTCTACACCTCTTTGGAGAAACGGTCCAAGAGGTCCCAAGGTATATAATATGCACCCATTACATCAATATTTATATAAAACCATATACTATATGGTCCATTTTAAAAAAATTCTACATCCATTATAACTTTTTTATTTTTAATTTGGTCAGTCATTGTGCAATGCGTGTGGAATCCGATTCAAGAAGGAAGAGAGACGTGAGTCGACCGCCAGAAACTCCGGCAGAAACTCGACTTCCGGCGGAGTATCAACGGCCGCGGCTGGCGTTCCTGTCTCCGATCATCACGGAGTTACAAATTATTACTATAATAACAACAATAATAATAACAATCATTATGATTCATCGTCGCCTTGGATTCACCACCAACATCAAAATACGCAAAGAGTTCCTTATTACTCGCCTGCAAATAACGAATATTCTTTCGTTGATGATGTCAGAGACGATAATAATGACCTCACGTCCGACCCGTTTTTGTCTTGGAGGCTTAACGTAGCCGACCGGGCCAGCCTTGTCCACGACTTTCCGATGTGATGAATGATCGTCACATAGATTTTTCCCATTAAATGTCTTAGCCTGTATACCACCTTAATTCTAGCAACAACAACAAAAAGAAACCATGGCCTTGGCCAAAGTATTTAATTTTTACTCTTTATTTCACATCTACTAAATGTTTTGTTTGGTATTTATGTAAGTTTTCTAAATTTAAATTTCGTATGAAGGACTTGTGTGTTCTTTTTCAAAACGTTTCGAATGTTCTCTCGGGTAAATGAACGAGTGATACTTGTACCTACTTTATAACCTTCTAAGTACGTATGCTCTACTCTGACCACGATTCAAGATCAAATCTCTTTCGCTTAGTATAGTGTAAACTTCGTTTCTGATTCATATATATCCTTAAGTACTGTCTTGTACTATTTTTCTTATATTTTCAACTAACAACTATTAAAACATATTTGAAAAACAATTATTAAAACTAGGGCTGGCAAAAAAACCGGATCCGAAGAACCGAATCGAACCCGATCAAAAAAAGTAGTACAAAACCCGAACCGAAATTGATTAAATATCCGAACGGGTTCAAAATTTTGGTATCTAAAGAACCGAAACCGAACCCGATCCGAACCGAAGTATCTCGGGTACCCGAAATAGATTTATATACCTAAATATATTACTTATTTTTAGATTTAATGTATATTAAAAACATCCAAAATATATAAGATACTTTTAAGTTGTCTAAAATACTTGAAAATATACATAAATAGTCAAAAGTAAATGTCTAAAATAGCTAAAATATATTCGAAACACCAAAATCTTGAAATGTCGATTGATTTTCTATCCAAATATTCAAATCAAACCAATTTATATGTTCATTTTAGGTATTTTGACATATATTATACAAATTTATATGTAATATATTATTTTGTTTTACTGATTTTGAGAAATTTTAAGCATATAATGAATATTAAAGTTTTAAAAATAATTTAAATGGGTTATCCGAACCCGAACCGAACCCGCAAAGATCCAAACCAAACCCGAACCGAAATTTAAAAATATCCGAATGGGGCTGAAATCTTTAAACCCGAAAATCTGAAACCCGAATAGATCCGAACCGAACCCGAATTGGTACCCGAACGCCCACCCCTAATTAAAACACAGGATTCCACTAAAAATTGTAAATTCATGTATATTTATGAGGAAATTTGGAAGAACCATAGTTTTGTCTGATTCTTAGAGCAAGACGATCAATATGGGTCTATTGATCAACACTAGTTCTCGTAGTAACTCTATAGCCAACATTCAGTTTTCTGACATGAGTGAAATTTAGAAATTGTACAAAGTCATTCTTTGTAATATTTTCAGAATGCATTTGATAAGTATTTGACATATTTTTCCAAACTGAAAAAATTAATACTAGAAATGAATTCACAAATAAAAAGCAAAAAAAAAAAAAAAATTTATGCGAAGAATATATGCATGATGGACAACAAGAATGTTTAGAGTATTAACGCCCAAGTTGTCTTGGAAATTTAGCCATATCAATTGGTATCAGTACTGAGAACAATAATCTGGTGAATTGTCAAATGATGAGACTCGGCTCCTCTCTTATGTTTCCCATCAGCTCTGATTTTGCAATACAAATATTCATAAATTATTGTAAGAAAAAAACAAGATAGGTAAAATAAATTTGGATCAGAAACACAAACTCCTAGCTGAGACTTGTCAAATGGCAGAAAGTACTCAAAGTTGTAGTCTTCATGATAAAGTCATTTGAACTCCTACACCACAGTAGCATAGCACATAAGTAAGCCGATAACAAAACTATAAAAACTAATCCACATACCATGCTACTAGTATGATCTTATATAAACAGTTAACATTGTGAATTATTATAAAATGTTCATACATGTGATGCATGTCTCATTTCTCTACTCCGACTAACTAGTATGATATTGATAAATAGGTCATGTTCCTATTTAATGCAGAATAGTTGGTTGCTTACACACATAAATAATTTATTTACACATAATGAAATTCACTATAGGTGCTGGCAAACCAAGATGAGGAGAGAAAGAAATAGAAAGGAAATGGATTCCATGAGAGTAACCAGAAAGCAAAAAGATATGAAAAGGATGTGAAAGAACTCGACATGGATCAAACTCAAGCAGCAGTCTTTGAACTGTCGATGCTTGAATAATTTACAATATTATCGTATTCAGCCCAAAGTAATATACTAGTATATAGATACTATCATAAGCTATTCATCACATACAATCTTTTCTTTTAGTAATAAACTACACATCTTGTAAAATATCATTACAAACTGAACGTGCGAATAATGTCAATCTCTGAAAATATATTCATGTGAAAAAACAGTGTAGATTTAGGCATTTACTGGAGAAGAACAAAAAGGTGGACCACTCAACGGGTTGCGACGAAATACAAAGTCTTACACAAACGTTGATAATTTGCATTTGCGAAGGTTGTGGTCACAAGAAAGTGTTATATCTTAGGCTCTTTCTCAAAAAAAAAAAAAAAAAAAGTGTTATATATCTCACTCATACCATGTGATGTGACTACCACACACTCCTCCTATGTTATTTACATTGTAGTTTCTTTTGGGGTTAAATTATTGCAAGATACAACATGCATGGGACCCAATCTTGGCGATAATGTCGATTTTTTTTCTATCTTCAACAATCAAGATTGTCTGATGAAAGATAATAAACCATAAAATGAGGAAAAGTTTGAATAGGTAATTTAAAGCGAAATGGCGCATCCTTAACGTTAGCAAAGAGTTTGTCAAAAATAGATGTCCATATTAACATTTGCAAACAGATGTATGAAACCATAGATGGGCAGCTAATTTATAATTTTATATTAACCATGAATGGTCTTTTATTTTTTACACACGGAAATAAAAGACCAAAGAAGAAAGACTTTTTCACTCAGAAGTTCCATTTTCCCTGGAGAAATAGAAAAGGATTTAAAAAGAAAATTGTGTAAATTACTAAAGAAAAATAAAAACTGTTTGCATGTGTATTGTTGACTTGACCAGTGCGACGCGACACTAAAGACCAATCCATCCTTTGGAACCAGCATTACGCGGTTACGTAGATTCCCGTCACAGCCCAGTTATCGCCCTTTAAAATGTGAAAGTTCAACGAGTCACTTTAACACTCGCAGTCCTCTCTTTCTCATAATAGTCTTTTTCATTTTCTCCAATCAACAACCAAAGTTTGTACCGTTTTTTTTTTTTGCAATCCTTCGAGATCTTTAACACGAGTGACCTTCAAAGACTGTATCTTAGTTTGTTGACAAAAAAAAAAGTAACTCAATTCTCTTACCTTTATCTCTGCTGTGCTTTGGTTTGTTTACTTGATGTTCTGTTTCATTGTCAAATTGTCTTACAAATATATGTTTATCAAACTTGGCAGAATCTTGAAACTTGCTGTGTTAGATGGGAATTGACATCACTACCCGGATAGAGAAGTTGCCTCATTCCTTCAAGGTCTGTTCTAAGCATCTCCTTATAATCTAACTTTTTTGCCTTAAGGTTTAGTTATTTGTAATGACATGTTTGGTGTTGCTTGCTCTGCTTCCAGATGCACTCTTCCATGTGCTTAGAGTTAAAGAACTTAGTTGATAGGGTCATGAGCATCTTTCCTGATATAGAAGATGCTCGTCCCGGATCCTCCTCAGGGATACAGACTCTTTGTTTGCTCAACAAAGCTTTGGAGAAAGCTAAGCTGCTTCTTCGGTACTGCAGTGAATCAACCAAACTCTACATGGTTTGTCACATTTTCTTAATTTAATTTAATTTGCAAATGTGCATTTTTTTTTTCTGTGGCCTAAAATGTTGCTTCATTCTTCAGGCAGTAACAGGAGATGGTATACTCTCAAGAGGTTGTAGAGCCATAAAGTTATTAGAGCAAAGCTTAAGTGATATCAGAAGCATGGTACCAACTGTTTTGGCTGTTAAGGTTTGTGTACCAAACTATTTTTGATTCTTCTATAAAAAAAATGAAGAATCACTGATGAGAGTTTTGCTTGTTGCAGATAACTCAAATAGTTCAAGATCTTAGATCAACTGTGTTGTCTCTAGAACCATCTGAAGAAGAAGCTGGGAAAGCTGTTAGAGAGCTGATGCAGCTGAGCACATCTTCTTCTGATGAGATTAGAGATTTTCATTTCGCAGCGTTGAAGCTCCATCTTTCAACTCCTGAAGCCATTGTGAGTGAGACAGGATCCTTAAAGTCGCTTTTTGTGAAGTTAGGCGAGCGTGAAGGGGACAAGAGACAGGTTTTGAAGTATCTTCTCTGTCTTTTAAAGAAGCATGAGGAGATCATTTTGAGAGATAACTCTTTCACGCAGCTTCAGTCTGTTGATGATCCTGTGTGTGCTAGTGCTGTAGAAGCCGGGTGTACTGACTTCAACTCAAGCTTCTCCACTGAATCAAGAACTGAAGTCACAGACTCTACTCACAGGGAGGTGGAGATAGGCTCTCTCTCTTCCCTCTTGGAGATGGCAGAGTCTGGAGCAGACCATCTCCAGGAAGAAGCTATGAACACACTCAAGAGCCTCTCCTCGAGCAAGGAGATTTGTCTGGAAATGGTTTCTCTCGGTTTCGTCAAGAATCTCACATCTCTCTTGCAACAAAGCGTGTTCAGCAAGCAATCGATAATCATTCTGAGGAACCTCTGCAACACGGAGAAAGGAAGGGTTTGTATAACGGAAACACCTAGTTGTTTAGCTTCAATAGCTGAACTGCTGGACTCATATGTTCCGGAGGAGCAAGAGAATGCAATCTCCATCCTGTTACAGCTCTGTGTGGAGAAGATAGAGTATTGCAACCTTGTTGTGAGAGAGGGCGTTGATATTTACTCATCTCTTTTCTTGATATCAAACAATGGAACGGAGGAAGCCAAGGTTGGTGCATCAGAATTGCTTAGAGCTCTTGAAGAAGTAGATTTTCACAGAGAAGAAGAGTCTTCCACACTAGAAGGAGCAACTACTTCACAGACTGTTATTACTCCAGTTAAGCATCAAGAACCGATGCTAACAACTCCATCTCTTAAGAAGTCTGGTCTTTTTGGAATTCCCATTTTCAAGAAGAAGAAAAGTTTGTTAGGTTGTTTTATAACTTAAATCTTTTTTGTCTGGTTCTATTTGTTGAATTATGAATTTGTAAATGTCAATTTTGTTTATTTGTCAATTTTTAATTAAGTAACTAAGTTTAAACCTTAAATGCAAACATATCTTACGTAACCTACTATAATCTATTGTGAAAAAAAATATTCTTATAAAAATATATTTATTTTATTATTTATTTAGGAATCAGTGGGTGTGTTTTCTGTATTGGTTTGGACTAAGAATCATCACACCCTTAGTAAAAATAGATATATTTATTTGATCCAATCATAAATTAATATCATAAAATTTGGCTAGCAAATAAAATATATTTTAAAGTATAAAGATAAGTCCTATGTATATAGTGTTGTTATCGTAAATGAATATTGTTTCAATCATAAAGGTTATAAATTAATTATCTTTAGATTTACCTTAATTTTTTTACTATTATTAATGATCAAAATCAATAGAATTCACTTTTTATACATTCCAAATCATTAAAAATTAAATTTTAAATTTTATTAATTTTTTATAAATAGTTGAAATATTTAAATATTCAAATATTTAAATATTTTAAGTTTACTACCGTAAAAAGGGCAAACATTTTGTTATTCGGAAAGTTTTTTTTTAACACTAGATTTTTTTTATAATTTCAGATAAGATGTAGGTAATTTCATGTTATCTATGTTTTCTGATGAGAAATTTAATGTCACATGTTATGAAAAATTGGATTGCTTTTCCCAAAACAAAGACGAAATTTAAGATCTTGATAACTGATGAATAAAAAAAAACAATTATATTACGTTTGTGTTTCTATTTTTTATAAATTCAATAATAATCATATATATTTTGATAAACAACTTTGTCATATATAAAGAATTTGATTTTCAATTTAATTTGTTGAGAACATAAATAAAATTTTATTAATCTTTGAATTAATATTTATGTATTAATAAATATCCGTAAGATAATTGTGCCCGCATGTGCAGGCAAAACACCTAATATAGTATTGTTTTGAGTTGCAGGTAAATAAATATTTATCCTATGTATATATATATATACTAGGTCGGCCCGTCCTACGGGCGAGATATACTTTATTTGTAATCAAGATTATTATTTTTTATATGATTTGTGGTTTGTGTTTTATGTTTACATTTGCAAGAGATGTATATGAGATATAATATTTTCTTAATTTAAAATTAACCAAAAAAACTAATTTTTACTATTAGCATCTCTCTCTCTCTCTCTCTCTCTCTCTCTCTCTCTCTCTCTCTCTCTCTCTCTCTCTCTCTCTCTCTCTCTCTCTCTCTCTCTCTCTCTCTCTCTCTCCCTCCACGCTACGGGCGTGTTAGTAACTAAAAATATATAAATATATCAGTTATTCTTTTTATAGATCATGATCATCACAATATTAAAATGTTCATGAATACATAATAGTTTTACATATTTTCTTTGTTTATTCTACTGTAATTATGATAATTTTGATAATAAGTAAAAAAAATTTAATACAAAAATTTTACATTATATTTTTTCTTATGAATATTTTAAAATTTATGTCTTTGATATTATATTATTAATTATGTGCTAAAATATTATTTTAGGTTGATGTCAAATGAAACATTATTTTCATATATATATATATATATATATATATTTGAAACTATTGTTTTTCATATCATATTAGTTCTAGTTGTTTTTTCGAAATAGGAGGTACGGTTGGACGAATTTCTTTCAAATATGCCAATGCTGTGATTGTTTTTTATTATTAGGTTAGCAGGTGCCATTTGTCGAGAATGGAGTATATATGTTATGGGAAGTGAGTGTTCTAAATAAGGCATAAGTTAGTGTTTGGAAAAAACTACAACGCTTCAATTTCATGTAAGAACATGTTTTAGTATTCCACACTCAGCTCATTCGTCCACCGTTCTCTTTTATTGTCATTTTATTAAAGCCTTTTTTGTCTGGTTCTCTTTGTTGAATTAGGGTTTTGTAAATTTAAATGTAATTGTAATTTGATAGGACAGTAGTTTGCAATTGTAAAATTTAATAATAAAAAATGGTTTCCTCTGTCTTTCTAGTTCAAATTTCAGATAACAAAGAGAATGATCAGAAAAATAAAAATTGCAGACTTTTCAATGATCCTTATCCCTAACTTCTTTACTTGAGGCTGAAGAAACTGGAAACTGAATCAGTTCTCAAGTTGTTGTAAAGACACTGTGAGTGAACATCCCAGTTTGAAGATGTCTCTATTTTCTGCAGGAAAGAAAAAGGTTTAATAGGTTGCTTCACAGACAAGGAACCGGAAATAAAATATTTGTTTTGAGGGAGAAGATTATTACAAGAGCGTTGAGAGATGTGGTTTGGTTTGAGTTTATGACTGAGTAATCTAGAGAGCCTTGTTGGTGTAATGGAAAAGACCTTGAATCCACCATCATGGATGATAATTCATTGATATGAAACTCAAGTTCTGGATTTACGAAAGAGAGTTTCATGGACAAGAACTCCACTTGTTGCTGCAGAGATTGGACGTAGTTGATGATCTCATCAAGCATACCGGCTTTACCAGTAACTTTGTTGCATCCAGGAACAATGTCTCGAAGACATTTCATCTTCTTGCTTATCTTTTCTCTCCTTGCCTATCAAAAACAATCAGGTAAAAACCCTATAAGTAATCTCTCTTAAATTAATTTTTGTAATAACACTTTAGTTAGTTACCCTTTCTGCTAAGCTATGTCTGTCAGTGGCTTCACCTCTTCTAGCTCTCACATGGATGTAATCTTGTTTCAGAAACTCTGAGGATGTCTCCGTGTTGCTCATGTTTGAGTTTCCTTTCATGCTTGACTCTGTTTCATCCTCTGCTTTGATCTTCTTTTTCTTCTCTCTCTTTTCTGTCTTACCCTAAAGCCAAAATTTGATTTAAGAAAAATAAGAAACATTCAAAATCAATGTTCAAACAAAACCAAAACCGCATAAATCAATGCTTTCTTGAGATACAAACCTCTGGTTTTCTCTTGTTCCGCAAGGCAATGACTCTGTTATCTTCATTGTTCTTCACTGGTTCCATTTGGAAGCTACTTGTCCTGGAGATGCATCCATCAATAGTATCATAAATATTGTTTCCCAAGTAACTCTCAACCCTTCTGAGCTCCTCTCTCCCATCTGAGCCAAGTATCTGAAGAAACTCAGGTGAAACCATTTGTTGGTGTTGTTGCAGCCATTTAAGTCCAGTCAAGTCCATGGAGAGAAGGTTAAGAAACTTAGAGCTCTTATCTTTTCTTATGGGGTTTAAAGCTAAAGAGAGAGAGAAAGAGAGAGTTGAGTTGTATGTCTGGGGAGAAATGTAATCCATTTGATATGATTATTCTTAGGTTTTAATAGAAAGCAACATTGACCCACACACATGAGATTCGAAATCTAGTGAGAGAGTTACAAAAGTGGAGGAGATTGGGGACATAGAAGGTGAGATGAGAAGTTGTGGGGTCTAATTGACATAACCTACCATGTGGTCATGTCCTTATGAACATGAGGTTAGGGGTGTCTTAAGTTAGTCTTTTGTGTCTTTCTCTGAATTTTTTTTTTATAAAGAATTTTACTTCAAGAAAAAGTGTTTCTTAAGTTTGAGAATGTGGGAAATGTGAATGATGGATCTTAACTTGTAAATGAATAGAAACAATGGTTTGAATCATGAGTGGTGGTTCATGTCTTGTTGTGGATCTATGCATGATTCTTGTGATGTATTATTACTACCATTTATCAATCTATAAGTTAGACCAAGATTTTATATCTGAGAGAAGAGAGAGAGAGGGCATCTCTAAGAATAGTTTTAAAAACATTATACTACTTTATTTAATAGAAATTTGGAAGTGATAGGGACAACAAAAGAGAGATAGTGAGAGATCCAAAGAAGAAAATGGGTGTGAAGATAAGTGATAGGACGTTAGGCGACATATCAAAGGGTTTGGTCCCTATACATTTCTTTATTTCTTCTATATTTTTTCGTAATTACATATCTCTTACGTTATTTATATACTCGGTGAAGATCATTCAAGAGAATCATTGAAGGCAAAAAGAGATTATAGTTTCTCATGAATGTCGTAAGGCTACAGTTTATGTGTTAGAATGAGATGACCTAATGTAAAGTTGTAATAACACTGAAATAGACGTCTGGTTCTCAACTGATGAGGAACCATGCATTCTTGTTTCAGTCGAACACTGGTCACACCTAGTAGTTCCATGGTTCTTTTGGAATCATCATCAAGAAGAAGCTGGTAATGAGAGAATTACATGAGAAGAGTAATTACAGATTGTTTAGAAAGTTATGTAATTCACTAATACATGTGTGTAGTGTCTCTAAATGGCTGACTTAAAACCAAATTAAATAGTGTACTTTCAAGGAACACTCTGCCTGGTCAAGCCATAGTTTTTGTTTGATTCAAAATAAGACGATTAATACAACAACATAATGAGTCTAAAGCACTAGTTCTAGTGAAAAGTCAATTGCCAACATTCAGATTCCAGTAGTGAAATTTATGACTTGTGTAAATTCATTCATTGTAATATTTTCAGAATGCATTTTATAAGTATTTGGCATATTTTTTTCCAAATTAAGACAATTAATACTAAAATGTTCATACATGTGAAGCATGTCTCGTTTCCCCTCCTCTGATTAACTAGTATGAAAACTAATAAATACGTCATGTTCATATTTAGTGCAGAACAATATCTTGAAGAAGTAGATTCCAACGGTTCTCCAGAAGGTGCAACTACTTCACAGGTTGTTATTACTCCAGTTAAGCATCAAGAACCGATGCTAACAACTCCATCTCTGAAGAAGTCTGGTCTTTTTGGACTCAGATTCCCATTTTCAAGAAGAAGAAAAGTTTGTTAGGTTGTTTTATAACTTAAAGCCTTTTTTGTCTGGTTCTCTTTGTTGAATTAGGAGTTTGTAAATGTCAATGTAATTGTAATTTGATAGGACCCTTTTGGAAAACTAAGAATATTGGTTTCAATACAGTTGGAACCCTGGTCATCCATTTCATTTAAAATTATAGAACATTTAGCATTGTCATAGGGATCCAAATAAGGACCATTTTTTAATGGGTTATAACAGACATATATAAATTGAGCATATATTTTTAAAAAAAATTATTTAAAGTTAACAAAACAATTTTTTAATAAAAAAGTTGTGCAAATATTATAACAAAAAAAACATCAAATTTGTTAATACTTAACTAGTGAAATCACAAGTCACACACAAATAATATTATATATTAAGGTAGAGTTATGTTGCACCCAAACAAACACACATGATCATAATAAAGTTCACTACACCGGAAGATTAAAAAGAAAAAAAAAAGGATCACACTAAATCAACATGCAAACAACGTAGGTTTTAGATAATCATAATTTAAAAAGCAGGATCATCCCAAAGAAGACAATGAAAGTCAGCTTTTTCTCACAAGAGAGGACACAGACATCTCTTGTGGTAGACATGACCACAAGAGAGTGCATAGCAACTTTCGCTACTTAGCTCCCCCAGACATACATTACAGCTCGTCCCCTCGGCTTCTATCACTACAAAAAAAAAATGCATATTAAATCACTTAAAGTGTATCACAAAAATAAGTGATTGTATTTTAAATTATTTATTTATAAATGATACAAATAATAATAAGTTAGCATCAGTTATAGCAAATGATATCATTATTAATTTATTTTGCATCCATTCATTAAAAGTGATACAATTTATGTTATTTTGTATCACTTAAACAAAAATGATATTATTATACAGATTGATATCAATTAAATAATCGATGCATTTACTTTTTTTAAAACATCATTTGTTAAAATAATACAAAACTTACCTCAATTAAAATTGATGCTAACATAATTATCTTAACATTATAAATATTACGTAACTTTTACATCTATTTAATGCAATATTTTATCGCTAATATATATCTTAAAATCTATACTATTATTTATGAAGTGATTTAGCTTATTTGTCATGATTTCCATGATTTTAGCTAATTTTGCTTATTTTTCATGTTTTAATTAGGTTTAAACTGAGTCATTAATTTATTAATAGTTTTTAGTTGAGTCCATAATTTATTAATTTAAATAATATAACTATAAAATATGTAATCTATACTATTATTTGCGAAGTGAATTTTCGGAATCGAGCTCTCACGTTAAAAGTTAGACTGGTTAATGTCGTTGTTACCCTTAATAAATTTTATATATAATAATTTAATTAAAAAAGAATATTATATTAATAATATTAAATTTCTAAAAAGATAATTCTCATATATTTTGTTGTTATCTTGAAATAATATTTTATATTTCTAAAAAATAAGATAATACTTATATGTTGTGTTGTTATCTTTAAATAATATTTTTATTATAAAAATTAAGATATAAAACAGTATATAATTAAATATTAATGAAGAAAAAACATTTGTATAAAAATATAGTCTAAAACATTTATAATATATGAGTGTTTTGAAAATTTCAACACAATAATTAGTATATATATTTTAATGAAATTTGCTGTCATATATAAATTATTTTATATTTGGTATAAACTTGTTAAGAATATAAATAATAACTTAACATGTTGTTTTTGAATTAACAAAATATAAACTTTTTAATTTAAGTTTTAACTTAAGCCTTTTTTGTCTGGTTCTCTTTGTTGAATTAGGGTTTTGTAAATTTAAATGTAATTGTAATTTGATAGGACAGTAGTTTGCAATTGTAAAATTTAATAATAAAAAATGGTTTCCTCTGTCTTTCTAGTTCAAATTTCAGATAACAAAGAGAATGATCAGAAAAATAAAAATTGCAGACTTTTCAATGATCCTTATCCCTAACTTCTTTACTTGAGGCTGAAGAAACTGGAAACTGAATCAGTTCTCAAGTTGTTGTAAAGACACTGTGAGTGAACATCCCAGTTTGAAGATGTCTCTATTTTCTGCAGGAAAGAAAAAGGTTTAATAGGTTGCTTCACAGACAAGGAACCGGAAATAAAATATTTGTTTTGAGGGAGAAGATTATTACAAGAGCGTTGAGAGATGTGGTTTGGTTTGAGTTTATGACTGAGTAATCTAGAGAGCCTTGTTGGTGTAATGGAAAAGACCTTGAATCCACCATCATGGATGATAATTCATTGATATGAAACTCAAGTTCTGGATTTACGAAAGAGAGTTTCATGGACAAGAACTCCACTTGTTGCTGCAGAGATTGGACGTAGTTGATGATCTCATCAAGCATACCGGCTTTACCAGTAACTTTGTTGCATCCAGGAACAATGTCTCGAAGACATTTCATCTTCTTGCTTATCTTTTCTCTCCTTGCCTATCAAAAACAATCAGGTAAAAACCCTATAAGTAATCTCTCTTAAATTAATTTTTGTAATAACACTTTAGTTAGTTACCCTTTCTGCTAAGCTATGTCTGTCAGTGGCTTCACCTCTTCTAGCTCTCACATGGATGTAATCTTGTTTCAGAAACTCTGAGGATGTCTCCGTGTTGCTCATGTTTGAGTTTCCTTTCATGCTTGACTCTGTTTCATCCTCTGCTTTGATCTTCTTTTTCTTCTCTCTCTTTTCTGTCTTACCCTAAAGCCAAAATTTGATTTAAGAAAAATAAGAAACATTCAAAATCAATGTTCAAACAAAACCAAAACCGCATAAATCAATGCTTTCTTGAGATACAAACCTCTGGTTTTCTCTTGTTCCGCAAGGCAATGACTCTGTTATCTTCATTGTTCTTCACTGGTTCCATTTGGAAGCTACTTGTCCTGGAGATGCATCCATCAATAGTATCATAAATATTGTTTCCCAAGTAACTCTCAACCCTTCTGAGCTCTTCTCTCCCATCTGAGCCAAGTATGTGAAGAAACTCAGGTGAAACCATTTGTTGTTGTTGTTGCAGCCATTTAAGTCCAGTCAAGTCCATGGAGAGAAGGTAAACAAAAACTTAGAGCTCTTATCTTTTCTTTTGGGGGTTTAAAGCTAAAGAGAGAAAGAGAGAGTTGGTATGTCTGGGGAGAAATGTAATCCATTTGATATGATTATTCTTAGGTTTTAATAGAAAGCAACATTGACCCACACACATGAGATTCGAAATCTAGTGAGAGAGTGCCAAAAGTGGAGGAGGTTGGGGACATAGAAGGTGAGATGAGAAGTTGTGGGGTCTAATTGACATAACCTACCATGTGGTCATGTCCTTATGAACATGAGGTTAGGGGTGTCTTAAGTTAGTCTTTTGTGTCTTTCTCTGATGATTTTTTTTTTAAAAGAATTTTACTTCAAGAAAGAGTGTTTCTTAAGTTTGAGAATGTGGGGAATGTGAATAATGAATCTTTACTTGCAAATGAATAGAAACAATGGTTTGAATCATGAGCGGTGGTTCATGTCTTGTTGTGGATCTATGCATGATTCTTGTGATGTATTATTACTACCATTTATCAATCTATAAGTTAGACCAAGATTTTATATCTGAGAGAGAGAGAGAGGGCATCTCTAAGAATAGTTTTAAAAACATTATACTACTTTATTTAATAGAAATTTGGAAGTGATAGGGACAACAAAAGAGAGAGAGAGATCCAAAGAAGAAAATGGGTGTGAAGATAAGTGATAGGACGTTTGGCGACATATCAAAGTGTTTGGTCCCAATACAATTATTTTTTCTTCTATATTTTTGTAATTACATATCTCTTACGATATCTATATGCTCGGTGAGATCATTCAAGAGAATCTATACTATATTGGAAAGTTTTTCATTTATAGATGATCTTGAATGCCATACAAGATTGTAGTTTATCCTGAATGTAGTCAGGCTACAGTTTATGTGTGAGAGTGAGAATGAGATGGCATAATGTAAGTTATAATAACATTGAAATAGACGTATGGTTCTTAAGTGATGAAGAACATTTTTTCAATTCTACTAAAAATTGTGGAGATTGTAAATCCGAGTGGTTGGATATGCGTATCTCTCTGTGGAGTTAGTTCAAGGTTAGTTACTACACAATGTATTCTTGTCTCAGTCGACAATTGGTCACATGTCACTCATATCCATCTATGAACCACGATTCTTTTGGAATCATCATCAAGAAGAAGCTGGTAATGAGATTTACCTGAGCAGAGTGATCATGTTTTGTCAACAGAATCCATGTTTTTAGTGTCTCTAAATGGCTGAACCGTCCGGTTCAAGGTAATCCGAGATTACTGTTTTTTGGTAAACCTAAAGCTAATGACTGCACACATATCTCATGTCTTGTCAACACAATCTCTGAACAAGAACGTTCAAATCTAGAATTGTTCTAAAATGTTTCTAACTTTCCAGGAAGCTTGGAATAGATTCAGCTCAGAAGAAAGGTAGAGCCTTGTGTTGTTTACTTTGACCTTGCTATATGACTTGCTTCTAGAGTCGTTTAAGAGTAAACTAGATCCTGAGCGGATATGAATTTTCAGTTTTTAATTATTTATTTTATTAAATGATGTATTTGTAAAATTCATTCATATTATATTTATTAAGTAAATATTATTTTTTTGCATCTTAAACTATCTATTTTTTTACGAGTGTATGATATAATATAAAAAAATATAAAAAAATGAGTATACATAGTTAATTAGATAATTGTAAAAACATAAATTTTTCTTTCGTTTGCGATATCATATAAATAATGATCCGCCCAGTTAACAAAAATCATGATTTTTTTTATGTGTAATTTTTTTTAATTTTGACCATTTCCTTAAAACTATATTAAATTTTACATATTTTAATTAGAATATTTTTAATATTTTTACCTTTTTATTTGAAATGCAACTCAATATTTTTTTAAAAAATTATAACAAAATATTTAAAAAATATTTTTAGAATTTTTTTGAAAAAAATTACATTTTAAATTAAAATTATCCTAAAATATGATAAGTTTTGATATAAACGAAAACTCAAATTATGTCAAAAATAATTATATTCAATGATAATAACAATTTAAATTGATTATTTTTAAAAAAATACATTTACAAAAATATTGTTTGAAAGCAAATTCATTTCTCTTTCAAATATAAAATGAAAATATTATAATTAAATAATAAAAAATATAAATAAAAACCATAAATTTAGCAAATGACAACTGAGTTATATTATGCTAAAATTTTATTTCTAACAATTTAGCAAATGATAAATGAGTTATGAGCAAATAATACCATATAATTTTTAAAAACATAGTCATTCTTAAATATTTTTTGAATAAATAAATACTTTTTAATTTAATCAACTGAAAATAATATCCGTACAATTGTGTGAGTCAAATTCTAATTTTATTGATATGTTATATATTAGTGCTGTATGTTTTAGGTAAGATTTTAATGATGAACGTTTTTTAAAATCTCTATTATTAAAATTATGCACGTAAGGATAACTCATGAGTTTTTTTTGTTGATTAAATGACATTATGTCCAAATTTATTTAAGGATATTTCATCAAGGTAACTGAAAAAGACAAACAATAAAATAGGAAGTTTAAATTCATTTAAACATATTTCATTAATGTAACTGAAAAAACAAGTAATAAATTAGGCAGTTTAATTCGTTTTAGGATATTTCATAAATGCAACTGAAAAAGACAAACAAAAAATAGAGAGTTTAATTAACGAAGTAAGAACATTTTCAAATGGGTACTTCTCTTTTAATAATATAGATATTTTATGTTTCCAATTAGTTGTCTCTTAGGTTTATTTTCTCTGATTGCCACAAGGCCCACGACATTAGATGATTTCTTAACAAAAACGTTATTCATTTATTTGATTCACTTTGAACAATAAAAACATTCTCTAATATCATTAGATGATTTCTTAACAAAATTTTGTTCATTTATTTGATTCACTTTGAAAATAATAACATGTTCTCTAACATCATTAGATGATTTCTTAACAAAATGTTATTCATTTATTTGATTCACAATGAACAATAAAAACATGTTCTCTAACATCATTAGATGATATCTTAACAAGATATTTATTCATTTATTTGATTCACTATGAATAATAAAAAACATGTTAAACATTTATTTGACCTACTTAGGCATTCTAATTTTAATGTAGTATAAACGGAGTCTCGTGGAAGTTCCTGGATGATGAGGTCAAGGATTGCGTTTGAATAACATTGAAAAGTCAAATAAGCTCAACGAATCCTTCCTTCATATTAGTTTATGCTATCTTTCAGAATTAAAAACCATAGAATTATTTGGACTTTACGAACTGGCAGCGAAACTCTGACCGTTTCAACTTTCAAACAAAATAAAATAATAAAACAATAAAGTTTCATTACATCTCCCATATTTAAACCACACTAATGAAACTCTGCCTCATTGCAACACCAACAACTAAATCATCTCTTCTTTACATCACCTTATTGACTGACTTTTCTATTTCTAAGAAATAAAAAAAGATGCAAATGCTAAGAAGCTTTAGCACGAGGACAAGAAGCCGTCGTGGAGGGTACGAGCGAGTAATTGACGACTCAACTTTCAGTTTACTCGGAGCAAAGCTAAGAAGATCGACGAGTGTTCCTTACTACGCTCCATCTATAAAGCTTGGTGCTGGTGGTGTTCCGACCATTCTTGAGGAGCTTCCTCGTCAGAAATCCAAGAAAGTCAAACCAACAAGCAAGTTTAGCCACCCGATCTTTAGTTTTTTATATGGAAAGAAGAAGAAGTCTACAACTAGGAAGCCTGAGTTTTCTAGGTATCTTGAGTATTTGAAGGAAGGTGGTATGTGGGATGCGAGAACTAACACGCCTGTTATTTATTTCAAGTAGATGGTGAATTTTATGTAAAATGAAAATCAATAATTTTTAAAAAAAATTGTTTAATACAAATGAGTTTATATCTTTTAATTTTGTGATGATATTTGTATATTGTAGCTATCGAATAATTAAATTTCTTATAAGAACACAAGTGTTGGACACAAAATTGTATATTTCAAAAAAACTGTAAATTTTAGAAAGTTTCAAAGCAAAAGGTCAAGCAGTTTTGGTTTGACTATTGAGACATGTCATGTCTAGACTGCTACGGTGCCGTTTAGGAGGAAGTATGGAATAGTGAGTCTACATTTGGTTGCGTGAAGCTCAAGGAGGGGTTCTCTTCTTCCATTTACAAAAAATGGAAAATTCCAAAAATGTAAACCCCAATAAATGTTTAAAACACTGAAACATATTTACAGGTTTCATTGAGATTGATTGCAATGGGTTTGATATGGACTTTGACTTATGAATTTATATTCAATATTTGCTACATATATGTAGGTTTCATTTCTATGTTTCAGAGCTTCCTTCTTAGGACAACAACAAATGTGATGGGTCTTATGTCTTCCTTAGCCAACTCCTCGCCAACCATTCTACCATATGTATCAAACAGCTTGTCAAGAATCTCTTCCCCGAAGTGTAGTGAAAGCATTGACTCTTGAACCGCTCTTACCGTCTTCGCAGCCGCCTTACCGTAACTGATACCATCCTCGTTGCCTTTCTCCTTGTCCACTTCCAACATCTCTAACTTCACTAATTCAAAAGACCCTTCTTTGTTCACTTCATCTTCTATCTCAGCAGCACTCGGAGCGTAAAAGTGCATCTCGTAAGAATCGAGCTTCTCTTCCTCAGTTTCTCCCTACAATTAAATGGATACAACATAACATGGTTTATACATCTTTGTGAAACCAACATTACAAAGAATTATATATAATAGGGAAAATAAATTAAATAACCCGAAATAATATGACAAAATTAACACTAAAAAAATGATCAAAATAGCCCTAAATAAAAGATAAAAAAAAATTCTAAAAAAGACATAAAATTATTAAATTACTCCAAAGAACTTTTTTTCTAACATGCCCTTTAAATAGTAAACTCTAAACCATAACTATTAATTTCAAATCCAAATATAAAATAAAAATGTCATTTTATTGTTTAGTTAATGCTATTTTGTTCATTTCTTCTTTGTGGGTTAGTTTTTTGAAAACGATAAGTGTTTATTTAACTATTCTAGAATATTTCTATATAATATATATACCTGTGCAACAAGATCTGCTAAGGATCTTGCGAGAAGTTCCCAGAAGAAAGAGTTTCCTCTATCAACATGATCTGGACCTTCTCTTCCAAGTACTATGAGCACCATTCGACCTCCAGTAACCACCTCTTTTGATCTAAACTGGAGGAAGATGGAGAAATCTTCCTTAAATTGACTGTAGTAAGCGTTGGAAACAGCTTCAGGGCTCGAGGAGCAGATGTTAACACAGCCTTTGTTTATGGACTTGCCTTGATCATCATACAAAGTTGGAGGAACCTGCAAAGAAACAACTCAGTGTATTTGCATATACATAAACCTGAAGGAGTCCATCTCTCAATATGTTCACCTTGGAGAGCCAGTGTAAGCTGTAAGAGGCATAAATAAAGTGGACGGTCTTTTCAGGGAAGAGCCTTCCATAGAATGATCCAGGGTAGGCTGCAATGAAAACTGAAGGGGATTCGTCATCGCTGGTATCTCTCTTGAGCTCTAAGTGAAAGTCAGGCAAGGTCTTGAATATGGAGTTGAAGTCATTCCCTGGGAGATCGTTAAGGAAGAAGTTGAGTTCTGGTAAGAGCTGGCTTGGGATCTCGCGGCGGTGAGCAGATATGACGGCTTTGATGATGTCTCTAATGGTGGAGAGAGTGTTTGGTCCTGAAGAACATCCCAGGTCAGCTATTACTAAACTCTTGGGTTTTGTCTCTTTGTAGAGCTGTTGCAGTGTCTCTAGTGTGATGTGTTTGGCCTCATCAGATGCTTTCTTCTACAAATATCAAAAACAACAAAAAGAGCTAATTAGAAATCAAGATTATGAAGTGAAGAAATTGAAAATATCAAGAACCTGTAAGGAAGAGTTTCTTGCATAACTAGTTTTCCCAACTCCTCCTGTCATGTGAAACTCTCTTTCTAGATCCCTCTTATCCATCACAACGAGAAAATAAAATTTTAAAACCTCGCTAACTTCTTGGATTAGGGTTTGTAATTCTTTTTTTGGTGATAATTTGCTTTTCTTAAATAAGTAATTGGCCTGTCATCTTCCATTACCCAAACTTTTTTTCCTTTTCTATAAACTCTTCATTTTTTTACATTAAATAACGAATTTTCCATAAATTCTTTATTTTCTTACTTTAAATTATAAAATGGGATTCTTTCATCATTGTTCATGATTCAACAAAAAGATATTCAAAAGATGGGTCTAATAAATGGTGAGTTTGGTTTAGAAGGAGAAATGGTAAGGTATAGTCCAAAGTGACCAAAATAGGAAAAAGATAATATTAAAAAATCGAAAATCGAAAATTTTCCAACTACATCATGATGGCTTCATGTTATTATGTTTGTACTTTCTTTACTCTATTCTTGCTGTCAGTGCTAGACTCTATTTCTATTAGTGGTGTACTCTGTTACCATTTATTGTTTATGTCAATTAATCTAGTCTCAATATATTCCTAAAATATATTTTGACACTCGCTAAAGAATCAATTGGGTACATCATATCATCACATGGCCTCTTACATGGTGAAGAATTATATGACAGACGGTTGAACTTGGGTTGAAGTGGAAAGAGACAGATACAGTGTAATGTGGTGTTACAAAACATTATAGAAAAGTAGGTGAACCTTTGATGATATACATGAATATCTTGACTCACTAGAGAATATATTGGGTATTCATATATCATCACATGGTCTCTCACATGCTGAAGAATTATATAAAATATATGGTTGAACAGAATAGGGACAAACATAGTGTAATGTATTGTTACAAAACATTATAGAAAAGTAAGGGAAACTTTGAGACAGAAAATGATTAGGGAGGAAAATAAATTGACTTTTAAAGGTAGAAGGCTCAACAAAAATGGGAGATGATGATAGGTGTGTGTGTGTGTGTGTGTGACCACCATTTCACTCTATCCCTTCCTTACCTTTAGGCTTTAGTACACTCTCTCTTCCTTACCTTTAGGCTTTTATTAGTTCTTTTTTTTCTCTCTTATCGTTTCCTAACCTTTAAGATATTAGTGGTGGTGTGGAATGCTTGTTGAGTCCTGAGTGTAGTAGTCCTTATCTGGTACGATACGGGGAGGGGCACGCACGCGTGTCAGTAGAGGGATTGACGCAAAGCTGTTTTGTTGGTAAATGTAAGCTGTTGGTATTGGGCCAATATAAAGCCCATTATATGTTAATGGACACTTATGAGCCCATTAACACGGACATTGACAGATCCGCCCGCCAGGCACCACCACTCGTCTTCTTCCTCTTCATTAATTTTTAAAATTTGTTCTTTTTTTCTCTCCTCCTTCCCTTAGAATAATCTGTTAATCGATTTTTCCTATCATCAAAATCACCCGAGAAAATTCGAAAGCCAAATCTTTTGCATCTCCACTCTTGTGGGCAAACGATATCTTCTGCTCCAAATCCACTGGGATCAGGTAACATCCCTTGTCATGGTCTCGGATCTATTGTAATTGATCGGATCACAGATCTTTCCTTATAGAGTGAAATTAGATTCATTTTTTTGTTATTTTGTATACAGGACATAGTTGGAACTCTCTCGCTGCACTTTGCTGGATCCATCGAGCAAAAATGGATACGAATCTGGTGGAAATGTTCAGGGCCGGTTTGAACTGGGTGACAATGGCTCTGGATGCTCCTTCGGCTAGAGTTGTCTTGTTCGGTGTCCGAATCCAATGTAATTGATTATAATATATAGTTTTGAGGCCTATCGAGATTATTATTATTAAAGGTTCAAACTTTATTTATTTCCTTTCAGGGCACATCTTTGTGGAAGTTTTGTTGGGTTTTGTCATTGTCATCCTCCTCTCTCAAAAGAGTTACAAACCTCCCAAGAGACCGTTAACTGAGCAGGTTCTTTCTAATCTCATTATGATTGTGCATAGTGGAATTGTATTTGAGGCTTTTTTAATTATTATTTAATGATCAGGAAATAGATGAGCTGTGTGATGAATGGGTTCCTGAGCCTCTTATACCTCCAATTACAGAAGACATGAGGCATGAGCCACCAGTTCTTGAAAGGTGTGTGTGTGTGTGGTGGAATACTACTTCTCTGTACTTCGTTTCATTGCCTTTAAACTGTTTGGGTTTGTACATACAGTGCTGCTGGCCCGCATACAACGGTTAATGGAAAAGACGTGGTGAATTTTGCGTCTGCTAATTATCTTGGACTCATTGGACACGAGAAGTTGCTGGTAACTTCCAACAAGCTAGCTACTTTGTATTCAGTATTGTTTCTTTTGTGTGTACTTAAAGATAGTCTATGCTTAGGAATCATGCACTTCTGCGTTGGAGAAATATGGCGTTGGTTCTTGTGGTCCTCGTGGTTTCTATGGTACTATTGGTAAGAACTCCAACATGAATCTTCTTCTTTCCTCTATTTATCGAAAGAATCTCTTACTGTTTGGTACTTTTTGTTGTTGCATAGATGTTCATCTTGATTGCGAAACCAGAATATCAAAGTTTTTGAGTACTCCTGATACAATCCTTTATTCATATGGACTTTCCACGATGTTCAGCACCATTCCTTGTTTCTGTAAAAAAGGCGATATCATTGTTGCGTAAGTACACAATGCATTGAACTTGTTATTTTTTTAAACTCTTTAATCTCAATGTTAGACTCATTCTTGTATTCTCTTAGCGACGAGGGTGTTCACTGGGGGATACAAAATGGGCTCCAGCTTTCAAGAAGTACAATCGTGTACTTCAAGCACAATGACATGGACTCTCTCCGTAGTACCCTCGAGAAGATCATGACAAAGAACAAGCGCTCTAAGAACTTGAGGCGTTACATTGTAGCTGAAGCTGTATATCAGGTATCATAAACGGCTGTTTCTCTTCTCATACTTTCATTCACTTGAAATGTGACGCTTTGCCATTTGCTTCTGTTAAAATCTGCAGAACTCTGGCCAAATCGCACCTCTAGATGAGATAGTGAAACTGAAAGAGAAGTATAAATTTCGTGTTATATTGGATGAAAGCAACTCTTTCGGCGTGCTTGGCCGTTCCGGGAGAGGTCTTGCAGAGCATCACGGTGTCCCTGTGCGTAACACATTCTAAGTAGACTTATCATTTCCTAAATCAGATCCTGGTGCTGATGATTTTTTTCTCCGTGAAACAGATTGAGAAGATAGATGTTGTGACTGCTGCAATGGGCCACGCACTAGCCACAGAGGGTGGATTCTGCACCGGGAACGCCCGCATCATCGATTACCAGAGACTCAGCAGTTCAGGATATGTGTTCTCTGCCTCTTTGCCACCGTACCTTGCGAGCGCTGCTATCACAGCCATCGACGTCATTGATCAAAACCCTGAGTTGTTAGTCAAGATGAAGCAGCACATTGCTCTGTTATGGAAAGGTTTGAAAGACATCAAGGGGATGTCGCTAGCAAGCGACCCTGAGTCGCCTATTGTCTTCTTGAAGTTAGAGAATTCGAGTGGTTCAACTAAAGAGGACTTGCTTCTACTCGAGAAAATGGCTGATCGTGTAAGTCAACATCTTTTATCGAATCTTAGACCTTTGTCCTGGTTGTCTTGACATGACTAGGATGTATGCAGGCTCTGAAGGAAGACTCATTGTTGGTTGTGAGCTCTAAGAAGTCGTTTCTTGATAAGTGCCGGTTACCTGTGGGTATCAAACTCTTGGTCTCAGCGGGACATTCAGAGTCTGATCTTGTTAAAGTATCTGAGTCTCTGAAGAGACTCGCTTCAGAGCTTCTACTCTAAGTCCTGAAACACCAAAACTCATCCACAGAGATGTTTTTCTTCAAAAACACCAGAGGAACTCTTTCAACACTTGCATTTGAGATTATAGACAAGACAAATTCGCAGACTCAAAAGCTTGTAGATGTTTATAGGCTGAAGAAGAAGAGTTCTTGAAGAACAATGGCTTCTTGTTCTTTACATTTTTTTATGAAAATTTTCCAAATGCTTTCATTTGATCATTTGAGTTTTTTTAAGATTTGATAATGGCTGTCTCAATCAATGGTATTGCATGCAGTTGAACTGTCTGGTTTAGTTTCTACTATAGTCAAAAAAAGTTGAAAAGTGCTCACCTCGAGATTGCTTTAACCTGCAGATTCATGTGTTATGAACAGACAGAGACAAAACAAAAGCTTCTTTTATTTGCTTTGGTTACAAGAACATGAGTGTGTTCATAAGTCAAACAAAGATTGACACTTGAATAACTTTTGTTTTTGTCAAAAGAGTAGTTAGAATCTCTTCCTACTCTCTTCTCTTTCTCACTACGCAAAAGTCTTTGGACTTACTCTTAACATATCCTGATGTATAGTATCAACCAAGTCATTTGCAAAAGTAAATGTTTTTTATTTCCAATTCTTCTTTTATACTGTAGTTAAATCTAGGCATTATATTGCTGTTTTTCTTTCTTTCCTTTTAAGATGAAGTTATTCTGTTCATACTTGGTCTTTTTCTTCGCTTTTAATTTTACTTATATACAAGAGATAAAGAAATATTTATTAACAGTCTTCAAATCATTGTTATGAGTCGTTAACATATGGATAAAGATCAACTTTCATATATTAAAACTTCAAAGCTTGCTTTGCTTTTCCCCTCCAACCAAGTCAAATCAATTGTATATAACTAAACCAAAAAAAGAGAGGCTAATTAGTCAAACTAAGCATGTAATGTTGGGTACCAAACCTTAACTTTTGTCTCTTTTAATCTTCTTGTAAATCTTGAGATGTAGCTAATAACAACTCCACTTCTTACTTCTTCTTCAAAGCCTTTTACTATAAATAACTCATTTCTCTCCCCTTGCTTCATATCCCTCCTCCTCATCACAAACTCTTCTCCTTTCTTCATCTTCTTGTTTAAAGTAATGGCAAGACTCAGTAGCTTTCTCCTTGTTATTTCTCTCCTTTGCTTTCTCCCTCTCTGTCTCTGTCACAAGAGCTATGGAGGCAAACTCTCCCCAGGTTATTATGCACATACATGCCCTCAAGCTGGGGAGATAGTGAGATCAGTTGTAGCTAAAGCTGTTGCTAGAGAGACTCGTATGGCTGCTTCCTTGATCAGACTTCATTTCCACGACTGCTTTGTTCAGGTTCGGTTACGTGTATCATTTTTTTTTGTTTATTAGGTTTAGTTACGTATTGAGCAAGGTAACTGTGAAATGTAGGGTTGTGATGGCTCTTTGCTTCTAGACAGCAGAGGGAGGATAACGAGTGAGAAAAACTCAAACCCTAACAGAAAATCAGCTCGTGGATTTGATGTTGTCGACCAGATCAAAGCTCAACTTGAGAAAGAATGTCCTGGAACTGTCTCTTGCGCTGATGCTCTCACCCTAGCCGCTAGAGACTCCTCTGTTCTTGCAAGTCTCCTCCACAACCTCTCTTGAAAAAAATTTGAAAAAATTAGCTGATTCGGTTTGGTACTTTGGTTTTAGACTGGTGGACCAAGCTGGATGGTTCCATTGGGAAGAAGAGATTCAAGAAGTGCAAGCTTGAGTGGTTCGAACAACAACATCCCTGCACCAAACAACACTTTCCAGACAATTCTCACAAAGTTTAAACGTCAAGGACTTGATGTCACTGACCTTGTTGCTCTCTCCGGTAAGCTTCCCTTCACTTTGTGAGAGTTGCTTCACATGCACGGAACTCAATTATAAAATCTAATACGTTTTACTCTTTTCAGGGAGTCACACCATTGGATTCTCGAGATGCACGAGTTTCAGACAGAGGCTATACAACCAGTCTGGAAACGGTCGTCCAGACATGACACTGGAACAATCCTTCGCTGCTAACTTGCGCCAAAGGTGTCCAAGATCCGGAGGAGACCAGATTCTCTCGGTGCTGGACAAGGTCAGCCCGGCGAAGTTCGACAACAGCTACTTCAAGAACTTGATGGAGAACATGGGTTTGTTGAACTCGGACCAGGTTCTGTTCAGCAGCAACGATAAGTCTAGAGAGCTTGTAAAGAAGTACGCAGAGGATCAAGGAGAGTTTTTCAAGCAGTTTGCGGAGTCCATGATCAAGATGGGAAACATCTCTCCGTTGACGGGTTCGAGTGGGGAAATCAGGAAGAGCTGCAGGAAGATTAACTCTTGAATGCGTGATATGAGGAAATTGAAATAAATAAAAACATTTTATGGGGAAAGAAATGTATGAATAACATTTTGCTTTAATTTGTTTGGGATATGTTGTATTTTTATTCTATTTGCAATTTGAAGTTTTATGTTGTGTTATTTCTGCTTTGTGTTAAAATAAGAATGAAATGTATTATTTTAACATTGATTTATTGGGCAATTACATCATTCATTCTACAAATGATAATTCTACTAGTTTATTATGATTTACTTGCATCACTTATTAATCTACATCTAACATTTTTTTTTAATCTTAGAGGTATCTCTAGTCGATGAAGAGGTGTAGATTAATATTTAAAGGGGTGGTGCGGTCCACGGATGGACTCCCACTCCAGATATTTCAACGGACCGTAAAATAGATTAATATCTGCGTGGCCACAAGGTGAAGTGTAATGGAGTACCTTTGAACCTGTGTTGTTTAACAATCCCAAAGTCCACCTACCACTAACCTATCACCTCGTGGATAACATCTAACATTTTTATTTTCATCATATTAAAAATGTTGTATAAATTTTTAATTTATCAATCTTTATAGTTAATAATGAATCACATTTTTTTAAATATCCAATTTTATATTATAGAAAATTAATAAATCTTTAGTTAAACAAATGAACTCCTTGTTTTCCACCATAACTATTTTAGACTACTTGCTGTTATTATTTGGAAACATTGAAATTATGAATGTAAAACTGCAGTTTTGGGCCTAAATAATCCAAATACTCTCTATAATAAGAGGCCCATAACGGCCCAGTTAAATGACTTTCGGTTAGTTAGGGTTTATACATTCTTCCTCACTTCATATGAATCCTCCAAGCTTGCTAGAGAGAAGAAGAAGTTAACTAACTAACTAACTATGAGGAACCTACGAACCATCTCCTCTCATCTCTCACGAGGTTTGAGATCCATCCAGCCACACCCGATCCAATCCCATCGGAGCTACTCATCGCAATCGGAAAATGTCTCCAAAATCGTGACCGAGCTCTCCAACCTCACGCTCCTGGAGACAATGGACCTCACCGAGCTCCTCAGGAAGAAGCTTGGCGTCACCGAGATGCCCGTGATGGCGGCGATGGCGTTTCCGGGATCTGGAGGAGGTGGTAGTCCCGGAGCTGCGGCGGGCGGGAAGGGGGAGGAGAAGAAGAAGGCGGAAGCGAAGACGGCGTTCGACGTGATGCTGCAAGGGTTTGAGTCGGCGTCGAAGATTAAAGTGATTAAGGAGGTGAGGACGGTTACGGATTTGGGATTGAAGGAGGCTAAGGACTTGGTGGAGAAGGCGCCGACTTTGTTGAAGAAGGGGGTTAGTAAGGAGGAAGCTGAGAAGATTATAGAGAAGTTGAAGGCTGTTGGTGCTAAAGTTGATATGGAGTGACCTTTTTAGGTACTCTTTCTTAGCTCTGATTGTGAGCAATGTTGTGTATGGATCTCGTTGAGTTGTAGGAGCTATTAAGTCTTGGAATTGATAAGGAAGAGTATGTTTGATTCTGAGTTTGCATAAAGAAGTTTGCTTTTTTTCTTCTATGGAACGTTAGCTCTGAGTGTGCTCATTGTAGTAGCTATTAAGGCTTGGAATTGATAAGGAACAGTATGTTTGATTCTGAGTTTTGCGTAAAGTTGGTTCTTCTATGGAACGTTAGCTCTGATTGTGAGCAGTGTTGTGTATTGATTTTGTTGAGTTGTAATTACTATTGGAGTCTTGGAATTGAAAAGGAAACAGTATGTTGATTCTGAGTTTGCATAAAATTGTTTGCTTTTTCTTCTATGGAACGTTAGCTCTGTCTGTGACTGTGAGAAGTGTTGTGTATGGATCTTGTTGAGTTGTTGTAGCTATGAAGTCTTGGCATTGATAAGAAACAGTATGTTTGATTATGGGTTTGCGTAAAGTTGTTTGCTTATTTTTATATGGAACTTTGGTTGTGGGATTTGTATCGAGTTTCATGGGGGGGCTTTTGAAGTTTCTTCTGGTCACTCAAACATAAGGTTTTGTATTTTGTCACAGTGTACACAGACCGTAGACCGGTTTAGTCTTCAATTCACATGCTAAAGCTTGAGACTTTGGCTGCAGGGACTATTAAAATGGAACGAGGAACAGATGAAGCGTCTGCTGAGTTGTCCTTTTAAGTGTTTATTACAATGTAAGATGTCATGGAAAGTCTCATGAGCCTTTTTCTTTACAATGGTAGAACACACATTTTTGCCTTCAGCCGATTAATACTCGAAGGCTTTTAGGAGCAAAGGTTTCTTCTTTTGGATCAATAGTTCTATCATTTTTTGGTTTGTACTGCGCGCAGTCATGGATGATCTCTTTTCAACAGAAGATTAAGACTTAATAAATAAATCATGTTATTTCTTGACTTTATAGTTTTATGCACAAGCTTTTTCGTGTGATTAAACCACATAGAAACTATTTTTTGTAGTTTTGAAGATAGAAACAGGTCAATAACTTGACCTGAGATCATACATTTGGTTTCTAATTACAATACAAGGACGCGTCACACATAGAGAGATGTTATGCTTTATCGTCATGGTAGCGCCACCTCGTTTCCTTAGGAGATCTTCCATTTTTGCAGTTTTTCAAATAGTGGTCATTGTCTTTCGGCTTTTGCTGCAAGGATGGGTCATAAGAGAATACAAAACAGCATAAGAAGAATATACTGTCAAAGCCAAAGAAAGAAGAGAATGCACAAAACACACAACAAACCTTCACAGATGAGCTTGAGAGCATTGAGAGAATGCTAAGACAGATTGAACTTAGTCTCATTGCAGGCGACCATGAACCATACAAAACATCTGCATCACCAAAAATACACAGAATCTCATGTTATCAGACTTTGAAAGATAGGGCAAACACACAAGTGAGACATTGTGTTTGTTTCTTACCCAAGCAAATGTGACCGTTGCTGTAAACATGAGGATGGAGTGGAGCTGGATGCTGAAAGATAACCTGTGGAGCTTCCATAGGATAATGCTCAGGAAACTCCACTTGAAGTTGGTAAGTTTCATTGGCATAAAGAGTTCCTGGAGCTCCCTTCACTTCAATGGTCCATCTTTTCACACCAACATTTTCAACATTTCATCATTTGTTTTTCGAAAATGGGTATGAATGAGTATAGTGTTATGTACCGTTGGAGATTATCAGAGACTCTGTGCTTGAAACCAGCAGGAGGGTTAGTCTGCCACTCCATGAACTCTTTCTGAACTCTATTTGTGGCAATTTTGGTCAGGCCCTAACAAAATAAAAAACAGAGAGATGATAAAGGCAAATGAGTTATAACAATAGACTTATTGTTAGATAAAATCTAAGGAAGCAGTTAACCAACCTTGCGAGTTGTCTCAGATGAAGTAGTCATTTGTGTTTAAAAGTATTACAGTGAGTGCAATAAAGAGAAGATTGAGTGTGTGTGTTTTTGTCTCCTTAGCCATATCAATGAGCTTTTTATAGTGTCTTATCACCTTCAACTTGTGTGTTAAAGCATAGCATCTATGTCCAGTCATCAAACCCAAGTCGTTTCTATCATGTCTTTCCACTGGTGCTGGAGAAACCGAATCTTTACACGCTTTTGCTACTCTCACGATCACGATCAGTTTGGAATATAATCATTAAACATTCCAAAAATCTAAATTCAGAAAAACCTTTATTTCCTAAACTAGAGAGACCTTTCCCAATTAAAGCTGGTTCAATTAAGGTCTTTGGACCAATCTTGTTTCTCTAACACCGATTATAGATTCTTCCGAAGATTATGATGATAGATTCTTCCCTTACTGCAAACTTGTAGTACACGTAAGCTCCATAGGTTTTTTATTCTTTCTTATCCATGATAATAAGATATTAAGACACAGTGACAACAAACATGGAACAAGCATATATACACTTTAGTGAGTTTAAGTGAGTTTTTAATCAACACTTGCTTATTGTTCCTTTGCATCAATCATACTGCTCAAACTTGGGCTCCTCATCATATTCTTTTTGGAAGAATCATCTCTCATCCCCACCTTGCATTCGTTTTAAAAGAAGAATGTCAATGATTCCCAAAACTAAAGATGATAGATTCCTCTTAGGTGCTTTCAATAATTTCGGTGCATAATCATAAAGCATAATCTTCTTTTTTTTTTTTACCTTAGGGAGAGAAGAAAGAGTGAGGAAGAACTTTGTATGGATTGAGAATCCCCTTAGGGTCCAGCAACTTTTTGATGGATACCATTAATGCAACCTGCAAATAAGAGTGTGACGAGAATCACCCCAAAAAACTCTATAGATATGTTATATCGATTTGTTGTTTGTTTGTTAAGCTCACGGTTTCAGGTGATTTGCTGTAGAAGATCTCATTAGCTTTCATTACACCTAATCCATGTTCTGCACTGATGCTTCCACGGTGCTTTGATGTCCACTCATAGACATAAGGTTCTATTAAACCTAAAAGCTGCAAAGTAAAGAGTGAAGAAAATTAATCACTTTGGAAGACATCTTCCAAGTGTTTTAGATCAATATTTGGACTTGCCTTATCGTTATATTCCGAGGCTGAGATGTTTAAATGAAGATTACCGTCTCCAAGGTGACCATATCCCATAACATTTGCCAAGTCACCTGAACCATATGCATGATTCAGTTTTGAAGTTATTAGGAGACAGTGCAGTGATATGTATCTTACCTAATCTCCCTCTAAGGTCATTGACAATATTGTAAATCTCTTCAACAGGTAAGGATAAGTCATACTTGTAACAAGCTCCTGCTTTTTGTAACGCCTCTGTTATACCCTGCAAGATAAAAATATATATGACATTATACGTCTGTGTAACATCAAGATTAAATGATACTAAAGTGTGTACCTCTCGTATGCGCCAAAACGAGGATGCTTGGTTTATGTCTTGAGCTATTACACCATCAGATACTAAACCTTGTTCCAGTGACTTTAAAAGGAACGCTTCAAGCTTCTCCCTGCATTAGTTATTGAATCATACTTAGACTAAACTCTCTCAATGGATTTAAATACAAATTCATTTTACCTGTCATAAGTTTCACCACTTCCAGTTGTCTCTATCAAAATATAAAAGTTCTCTGAAGAGGAAACTGGATTACGGACACCGTCTAAGTGGTTCAGTACCTGTCAAATGAATATCGGTTTAGCAAAAAAAATCATAGACTAATGCCAAACAGGTCCTAAAAGCTTTTACCAAATCCATGGAGTTGTTATCAAGAAACTCAAAAGCGGACAGTATCTCTCCAAGATTTCTCTTTGCTTCAACAAGAAGTTTCTGAAAAAGGTAAATACTTAATAAGAGACAATGGTTCACACACGTCATCTCCTTATAGTAAAGAGAATCTGATTACAAGTGTAAAGAAGATCAAAACCTGGCAGCTGAGAAAATCTTTGCAAGCGATAAAAGCTAAGTTTACAGAAGACATCTTTGGTTGTGTGAGTATAGAAACTTTAGTCACAATACCAAGTGATCCTTCACTCCCTGTGAGATAATTATAACTCTCTTTTGTTAATGAAGTGACTGTATAAGCACAAGGTCATGATGAGACCTACCGATAAACAAATGTTTTAAGTCGTATCCAGTGTTGTCTTTGCGTAAAGTTCCAAGCATGTCAAGCACATTGCCATTTGCTGTGACAGCTTCTAGACCTGAGATGGTAATAAGAACATGAAAAACAATGAAGATGAGATCCAAAAGTATATAGTGACTAGGACTATAAATTGATTATTACCCAATACGGTTCCGTGAAGTGAGCCGTAACGGATAAGGCGCAAACCACCAGCGTTAGTTGAAACATTTCCACCTATATGACAGCTTCCTTTTGCACCTAAGTCTAGTGGCATTACAAAACTAGAGGAAACATTAATCTATGTTTGCTGCTAACCCAACAATTTTAAGTAATAAACAAAAACACTCTTCTCTTCTATTATTACCCTTTTGTGTCAAGGAAAGTTGCCAGATTTTCCAAAATGCATCCTGCTTCACACACCAAGACTCCACTAACCTGAAGTATAGAGCATCATATCATCACCAAGCATGTAGTTACATTACTCTTTAGGTAATAATTTTTTTGTATCTAATAGAATCTTGCTGCCTTATTAGCTATATACTTATGAAGCAACTGACACTAAAATAAAAGGTTGTAATCTCCACTAATCAGCTAACACCAATTTTCATCTAAGTAAGACAAAAAAAAAAGAGAGGGTAAGACAAAAAAAAAAGAGAGGAGCAGCTGCTTTTTTAAATACAAGATTGCTGATTACCTCATCAAAGGACAAGACTTTATTCATCAAACCAACATTGATGATCACCTGCAAAGATGAGAATAGTGTAGAACCTCATCCAACATTTTTTTATCAACAACAATCAATGTGTAGAAGAAAAAGAAGTGTAGAAGAACCTCATCAAAGACAGGGACACTTCCACCAACAAGACCGGTGTTTCCTCCTTGAGGAACAACAGCTAAACTCCTAGAATCACAATACTTAAGTATCTGAGACACCTGCAACAAACCATAAAAATCTATGTTCAACACAAATTTTCATCAGAATCCAAAACAAAGTCATTGGAAAAATAAAAACAAGACAAGACCTCTTCAGTGTTCTTGGGCAAGAGCATCAGCTTACTAGATCCTCTGTACTTGTGCATCCAATCTGTATTAGCAGTCTCAAGCCTCTCTTCATCTTCAATCACGTGTTTATCACCAAGTATCTCCTTGAAGTAGCTAACGTCCTTCGGTTCTAACGAAGAAAACAATGGGTTTCTCTGGACTTTCGAAGCTGATGATGACCCAAATGATTTATACTGTTGCATCATCCCCAAGTTTCTACCAAGATCAAGCTCTCTGTTATGATCATTCCAAGCATTTGACTGAAAGGTCTTTCCTTTTGACTCGTAACGATTCACAAAGCCTAAATCCAATCCCAAAGTTTCAATCTTTTTAATTTCCAGGTGTAATTTGAATTAACAAAAAAGTCATCGGAAAAAAAAAAAAACCGAACCTGAAACAGGAGGAGACATTGAGTTATGTTCTGGTCGGAGGCTACTTAGAGATTTACAAGCAGATCTTACGAACTCTCCTGATCTTCTCCATCTATGGATCATCATCATTATTCTTTTCCTTCCTCCTCCTGCCACTTACGTCTCCGTCTCGCTTGCTTAAAATGTTCGTTAGTTCGACAACAATTACCCCCCTTGTGTCTGGATAACGAAACGCTGCGTTTTCTTGTTGATGGTCCAATAACGAAACGCTGCGTTTTGTAGAAGCTCAGGCCAAACGCTTCTCTTACCGCTCCACAAACCGAATCAGAGTAAGTCTTTCTATTTAATTGAAATGATCTTAAAGCTCTGAACTTTAGAGAATTTTTTGCGAGATTCCCGTTTTAAGTTATTGTTGATAAAGTTTCGAACTTTAGATAGAACAGAGTTTCTGATTAGTTACCAAAAGCCAATTCTATCAAACGTGATTGCTCACAAAATCCATAGATTGTGGAAGTGTATCGTCTTCGTCTTTGGTGGATTTGATTTTGTTAGCTGCAAATTCTGTAACTTTACATGCCATTAGTGTTGAGTGATGATTTTCTTCTGCATTGTTCCGTTTACAAGAGGGAGAGAGCGGTCACGTCATGTAGAGTCCATAGGTCGTGAGGTTTAGGAGCTATGTGAGTCTGGTGTGATAGAGAATACACTAGTGAAGCTTACTTGGATCTTGTTAAAAAAAAGATTCGTATTATTATACCGGAGAAAGCCTCGGTTTGATAAAGAGTGTCTTCTTGATGGTGTTGATATGAAGAGTAATCCTGAGATTGGTGTCCATGCTGTTGTTGCGTCTTGAGCACGTTAAACTTTTGTTTTGTTTGTTTTAATTTACGTATACGTTTATAGTTTATCCAAATCAATTGTTTTACATGGGAATCTCACTGGTTTGTAAACCATCCAAAAAAAAAATCAAAAAGGATTGAGAAATGTCATATTCAATAACCAACCATCAATTGGTCTCTGTGGTTAAAGTTTTACATTGTTTAGTAAAAGAATTGCAAGTTATATACTTAAATATCATTGGAAAAAAAAAATCTACTATGCAGAATAATAATGTATGTCATCTGAATTTCATCTTAAGGGATGTATGGATCCACGAATCCAAAATCATAATCATTCCAAAAAAACATATACATTTATGAGAAATGATTTTATTTTTTTCAAAATCACCAAATGGTTGATTTGAAGGGGACAATTCAATCTTGTTTTTGTGTGTTCTTTCTACTATGCTTTGTTTCCACATCCTTTTATTTTATTGCAGTCGTATTGTTCTGATCCATACAAGAACTATACCAAACGCAAATTGCAAAATCGAGTTCAAATACAAAATGCATTACTATTTCTCGAAGGACACTGAAAACGAATCCTCATCTATCTATCTCCCCAATCCATACTTCACTTTGTTTTTAAGCGACTCTGTTAATAGCGATGAATATACTTAGAGAGTAATTAAAGGTTCACAGCTCGATACATTTTTAAATTATCTGTGGAGTCTAGGCTATAGGTATCAAGATAATAATAACACAGCCTATATTACTAGGCCATTTTTATTTTCAGAAGTGGTTTTCATGTCACATGCTTTGTGTTATTACAAGTTGGGGTCAAGTAAGTATATAATACACGCATTAGGCAGAAAGCTTTCTAATTAATTAATTGTGGACCGACCTTTTCATTAAAAATGTGTTTACCTCGGCTTTCTATCAGACATATATTCGATTAATTAATATGTGAGTCTTAAATATTAAGTCTAAAAAGCTCCTGTGACATGTGGTAGTAATCACAATCCCCAACTACAAAGTTGGATTAAGTATTCCAAAGGAGTATAGTTTATAATAAGAAGTGCGGGTACATAATAACATAAATATCAATAATCATATAATGGCATCGGCAAATGTAATACAGTACTACTCCCTCCGTTTCATACCATAAATAGTTTTAGGAAAATGTTTTTGTTTCAAAATGTACGTAGTTTTCGTATTTCTAGATAATTTTTACATTTATTGAATACAGTGTGATCAATCAAATTAAATAGATTTATTTTTTATTGGTTAAATTATATCTAACCTATTTATTATAAAATATTTCTCAATCTTCGTGCTTTTAGTCAAAACTACTTATATTTTGAAACGTAAAACTACTTATATTATGAAATGGAGGGAGTAGTAGTTCAGTGGCACTGATTAGCATACGTTATTATTTTCTGTGGTTGTCATGATTTGTTATCATGTACTAATCGGTGAACTTATGTTCATCACTGTTTCAAAATCTAAAAGTAGATCTTGAGTTGCGGAAATCATTTTATTCTTTCAATGCATTGGGTCATCTTTTCTTCTTCTGATCGATCTTTAGTTGCTTTGATCATATATGCTTGGTTAAATAAACAATGTGGTCCGGGGAAGTGGATCATGTTGATGTTGTTGAGATCTAAACATAATAATACCATGCACAACCAAAACAAATGGCATGTATCCAGGACCGGTCCTGGGCAAAGCCTAACGAAACATTGGCTTTAGGTCTCCAAAAATTTTGGAAAAAATCACATAAAAAAAGGTTCTCAAAAATTTTTTTTAGGTCCTCAAATTTACCAAAAAAATTTTTAGCTGGAATTTTTTAAAAACCGTCTATAGCCCCTAAATCTCAGGGCCGCACTGCATGTATCATATATAAACGACTAATAAGTTCATCAGTTAAAAGGTGTCTAGAGCAGAGTTTAGATCAAATACTAACATGTTCTATGTTGCTAATAGTTCGACTAAAATAAAAAACAGTGATTTTTTTTTTGGAACAAATAATGAAAGCAATAAATAATTAGATAGAAGAGAATTGAGTGGGGGTGAGAAGTAGCTATCTGATGTCTAAAAATGAGACGAGACAAAACGGCCTAAGCGTGGCGCAATAGCCGCTCCTAGTTTATGTCCCCTCATTTATTCCTCCATTACAAACCACAACATTTATTTTCTTTGCTCTCTTAAATTAATTGTATAAACGTCGACTTAGATTTATACATTTTAAAACTTCGGATCCGATGTTACAAGAGTATTAGTATTACGCCCAGGTCCAACTCCACTTCTATTCACTTGGCCGTTTTGAATAAAATAAATAAAATGTCTATAAATTATTACACTACAAATTTTAATATTTTATAATTTTCATGTAAATTTTAATATCCTAAACGAAACTAAACCCTTAAACTGTAAGGTCCCAGTTAACATCTAAGCTTCTTGTCTGCAAAACAACAAAAGCAGAAACAATGAAAAAACATCCAAAATTTGTTTAAGACTTATTATACTAAATATAATATAAATCTCTTATTTATTTCACATAGTAATTGTTACTTTGTGTTCACAATATTTATTACTTTGTGTTCACAATGCAAAGTTATCATAAGAAATAATTTCCATAGTAATAACTAGATATGTGTTATTTCATAAAGAAATCTATATAATGTATGTTTTTTAGAAATATATCAAATTAAAAATGATAATCATTTTATAGTATAATTACTTTAGTAACTTAATTAATAAATGGAAAGTAAAATTATATACCAACACTATAGTGAAACATGATAAGATATATCAATAACAAAATCTTATGTGTAAATGTCTAAATTAGTTTCCTTGTAATTTACTGATTATTAATTTAATTATCTAACTAAATATGAAAATTATAGAAGTGTCATATTGTTTTAGTTAGTTTCAGTTCTCAATCTAATTTAATCCGTAATATTTTATACTAAATAACTTTTTAATGTATGTATTGAGGATCTAAACTGTAATCTAAATGTTGAAATATCATTTTCAATCACAATAGCTATATTTAAAATTTATGACAGATAATAATTATTCTAGATATTATCACACTTTTACAATTGTAAATACACAATTGTGAAATACAAAACTGGTTCCTCTAGTTAAATACAATCTTTATAAAATTTCTATTTTAAATTATTTATTAGACATTTTCTTAAAATGATTTTGTTGATATGTTATGTTTTTAGTAAATTCAAAATTCTACATAAACTGTTTTGGTTGTTTTTGAAGTTGCATAGTATTATATTTAGTGATTGACTGTTTTGTAGGGGTTATTGGTTGTTGTATTTTAATAGATTTGAAAATATGAACTAAATCTAGTGTTATTGGTTCTATGATTTTCAAATTTGTATTAAAATCATGTGTTATTGGTTTAATGATTCATAAATTCTATATCAAATCAAGTGTTATTCAATCGTACGGATTTACTAATATATTTGATTTAATAATGGATTTGAATGGATTTGTTTGGTTTTTTTAGTTAAAAATACAAAGAGTCAAATCTGAGGAAAAACCTCTGAATTTGCATATTTTACTTGGATTTATAAATACTATATGGATTTCTAAATCAATCAAAATATATAAACCAATTGTTATTTTAAATATACTTATTAGACAATGATATATACAGCTTGACAAAAAATTATATGTAAGCGGTTTAAAGTGGATTTTATATCATTTATTCCTCTGTTTCGGCACCCGTTGAAAATGACATTACCATACCTTTAGCTCTACAAATATTTGTTTCTCTCACTTTCTCTTCATGCATGGCCTTTGAGATTTGAGAAACCTAATTCTCTATCATCTACTCCTTTTTTCATATTTTCTTTTGCTATATTCGCAATACATGTGCAATAGCTTCATGTGCTTTGGCGTGGTTAGCTTCTTTTGGTGCGTGTTTATGTATTTTCCGATAATCTAAGTCTTTCTGGTATTCTTTTTGGGCCATCTTATTTTATGGATTATTGGGTCGTTGGTTTCTTGGTTTTGACGGCCGGAATTATTCTCCGTTCACGGCTCTGGATTCGTTTAACAAAATGGAAAACAAGAGATGAAGATGAAGAAAAAGAGAAAGGGACGAAGAAGGGTATGATTCCGAAGGGAAGCTTAGGATGGCCGGTGATCGGAGAAACCCTAGCCTTTATTGCTTGTGGATATTCTTCTAGGCCTGTTACCTTCATGGACAAACGAAAGTCTTTGTAAGTCCTTTTCTTTTAATTCCTTCAAGCAGATTTTCTTAAATAATTTTTCCTAACAAGTCCGTTAATTTTTTATTTTTAAAAAGAGAATTGGATTAAATCTCTTTAAACACGATTTAAAAAAAAAAATGATTCATGACTATTTTTTTTTTTTTTGAACAACGATTCATAGACTATTCAAAATGTGTGTTGTCTGCGTAATTAGTCCAGTGTTTTCTTTTTTTCGCATCCTGACATCCACATCTACCCAGACAACAGTTATTATAAAAAAAAATTTAAAAATCAAATGCTTCATCGCAGTCAACAAAATAAATACTGAGTTAAATGCTTCATTATGAATTTAGATTAGTGAAGATTATCTCCTTTTTGTATTCTTATAAATCAATTTTCCAATGTACACCAATTTATTTCGAATTAAATCAAAAACGAAAACACCTAATTAACTCCACTGAATTACAATCGATTTATCTCATTTCTGGGAAGATAAAAAAGTTAGAGGGGATCATATAGTGTAATAGTGATAATGAATTTGTTATATACAGGTAACTCTTTGGGGGTGCGAATAGATAAATTAAAACTTTTGGACATAACATAATTTGAAAGATTATAAAAAGTCTGACAAAACCAACCTGTCTTCATCTTCTTGGCCATATACAGCAGCAAAATAGTTTTAGCAGAGGATCTTGTTCTTTTTTTATGATTGAGTTCACTTCATTTCATGTGTCATCTTTATCTATTCTGTTTTATATATTATTTTCCTTTGTTGTTATTATAATATATTACAAACTAAACATCTATGTTGTGCTCTTCTGCTATTCATTATTATTTTCTGCATACTGATAACCTTTCAAAGATATGTCCTCAAATATCTCTTCAATACCTTCAAAGATATGTATCCTGCTCTTGAATCTTTTGATGAATATTGATGAATTTCAGTGTTAAAAAATACCTTACACTCTTACTGACAAACAAAAAGTTCCCAGCGATTTACCAACGATCGAATACCTGCTAAATATATAGAAACCAAAGAATTAGTTTCTTAATTACCACTCATACATTTATCTCGTTCAGTTTTTTTTTTAGTTTTCGAGAAATCTTTTCAAACAAGAAAACCATAGGTATTTATATCCATTCTATATTTCAACCAGTAACTAAAAATTAATAATATTTCATGTGACTTTTAACGTGTAAAGTGTTCATACCAAGCGATGTGGGAGAGGATGCATTTTCTTTTTATTGGTTTAACTAGTTATATCATATGAGTAATTCTTACGGAAATCTTTCTACACGTGAACCATATATATAGGTACGGGAAGGCGTTCAAGACGAACATAATAGGGACACCAATCATAATATCAACCGATGCAGAGGTTAACAAAGTGGTGCTCCAAAACCATGGCAACACATTCGTCCCTGCATACCCTAAGTCGATCACCGAACTACTTGGAGAAAACTCTATTCTCAGCATCAATGGACCTCATCAAAAGAGGCTACACACGATCATTGGCGCATTCTTTAGATCTCCTCACCTCAAGGAGAGGATCACTCGAGACATTGAGGCCTCGGTTGGTCTCACCTTAGATTCTTGGGCTCAGCTTCCCGTGGTTCATGTCCAAGACGAGATCAAAAGGGTATTCTTACAAGACTCAGATTAATATTTTTTGTTTACAATTCACACATGTAACATGTTGTAGATAACATGTTATGTTTATCTGAGTTTAAGTATATATGTTTCTAACATTTTGATCGTGTAATGTTTTATTTTTCGTAGATGACGTTTGAGGTATTAGTAAAACTGTTGATGAGCATATCACGTGGTGAAGATTTAGATATTCTCAAGCTTGAGTTCGAAGAATTCATCAAGGGTTTGATTTGTATTCCCATCAACTTCCCTGGAACTAGACTTTATAAATCCCTAAAGGTCTGAGTATATCACTGAATCGTACATTTTTGTTATTTTGTTAGTCAGATTCGCTTGTAACTTGCTAGGGTTTAATATTTATTTATCTTGAACTAATTAATCATGCAGGCGAAAGAGAGGCTGATTAAGATAGTTAAGAAGGTTGTGAAGGAGAGGCAAGTGGCAACTACGGAGAGGAAGAACTCTCCAGCGAATGACGCGGTGGATGTGCTACTAAGAGACGTTAGTGACGGTGCTTCTTCAGATAAGCAATCTCAGCCGTTGGATTTCGTCAGCGGGAAGATCGTAGAGATGATGATACCCGGAGAGGAAACGATGCCTACGGCAATGACCTTGGCTGTCAAATTCCTAAGTGACAATCCCGTCGCTCTAGCCAAACTCGTGGTACGTATTAATATACAAACTTACACAGCACCCACACGTGTGTGTCTCTGTATGCAAACTGCCGACGTATGTGAACCGTAGATTCAATTCGAGGAGATTTTAACGGATGAGATTTAGTTTTAGAGAGGGAATTATAGTTTTAGAGAGAAAAGAGTTTTGACTTGTGTCCGTGTCAAGTCACTATCGAAAGTCTTCTCGACGAGACACACGATCACACGCACGTGTGGAAGGGAATAGACACGTGCGAGTATATTAACCGTAGGATTAAAAAAGAGTGGAGTGGATGGCTGTCAGAAGAGGACGATTTGAGTGAACGCCTGTCTGTACGAGTTTGTGTCAAAACAGCGTTCGCGTCACGGAAAACGCTTTGTTTTCAACTCTCTCATTAATGTTTCAATCAAAACGCGTTAGCTTTCCTTTTCAATATTTTATCAGTTTTTTTGTTATTAAAGTTGTTTTAGATTTTTTTGTTAATTTTGTCGAATGTTTCAAACTTTTATTTTTTGATTATTTATTTTTTGATTAACTGAAGGAGGAGAATATGGATGTGAAGAGGCGGAAATTGGAGTCGGGAGAAGAATATAACTGGTCCGACTATATGTCTCTCTCTTTTACTCAAAATGTGAGTTTCGTTAATTAAAATATGTTACCATTTTTTGTATAAATTACTACTACTGATTATCAATAGAAAAGTACCAATGAAGTTGATCAAAAGGTTAATCTTCTTGTTTTCTAGTAATTTTTAATTTCTTGTTGCCCTTTTCGAAACACAAACAGGTGATAAATGAGACGTTGAGAATGGCTAATATCATTAACGGTGTGTGGAGGAAGGCTCTCGAAGATGTAGAAATTAAAGGTAAGTTCATTTACCATTATATAATAATCACCCATTAGATATTAAATTTTAAATGAAATAACATGAATTGACATGCTCCCTTATTTGAATTGAATGTATTTAGTGAGACAATACACTAATTTTCGGATAATCATATAGTATAAATTCTGGTGGGTGAATGGCAGGTTACTTAATACCAAAAGGATGGTGTGTATTGGCATCATTCATATCGGTTCACATGGACGAAGACATTTATGAGAATCCCTATCAATTCGATCCGTGGAGATGGGACGTACGTGACTATTTCCTCTCATTAATGTCCTTATAATTTATAAACATCATGAGTTCGCTTAGTTGTTCGACGAGTGTCACCTACTAATACTTATCTTCTTAAGCAGAGAATTAATGGATCGGCAAACAGTAATGTTTGCTTCACACCCTTTGGTGGTGGACAAAGGCTATGTCCTGGTTTAGAACTATCGAAGCTCGAAATCGCCATCTTTCTTCACCAACTCGTAACCCGATACAGGTAAACCGATAAATGTCTTGAAATTTTCAAGTGTTTCGCAATAAATCAATTCCACGTGTAACTTTTGTGGTTTGTACTAGTGTCATGTCACATCCCATGTTTAAATACAGTAATGTGTATATAACTGTATAAGTCGTGGACGACAAAAAGAATTACGTTCTTACCAAAACGTACTATATATGTGTTTTGATGATATACCACTTTACTATATATTCTGATGATGAAACTATATATTTGTAATGATATACTTGTAGCTGGACAGCCGAGGAAGACAAGATCGTGTCATTTCCAACCGTCAAGATGAAGCGGAGGCTTCCGATCCGAGTGGCTCCAGTCGAGAGAACCTCTCGTATCCCAGTTGAAGATCATTAGATAATAGATCCTTGAAAAGAACGAAAGTGTTTGGGCAAAAGGAGGCAGATAAGCAAACAAATATATTTTGTAAAATAGCAAAGAAGATAAGCAAACAATATTGGTGGGTAAGGCAGAAAGAGCCATACGTACAGCTAGTGATGGCTCAAAGATGAGAGATTCTAATTATTTTGTATTTTTTGTCATGTCAAATTATAAGCGTTGGTTAGGTTGTCCCTTTCTCTTTTATTTATAGTACTAGAGCCAAACGCAACTTGAGATATGATTTCATTTATATGTGTATGGATTGTATGTCAACTAATATAGTTCCTACTCATGAGGTCTAAGTTAGTTAAATCTCTATCGAGTTTCTTGTTTTATGCTCTAGAAATTTTATCTGTATCCGTTTTCAAGAATTTGTTATTGTCTATTTGTCATCGCCAAATTTTCATGTAAAGCATAAATAATTGTTATCGATTTCTATGATGACGAAGAAACTGCATGTTTTACTTCAACCGACGATGCAATACAATAAGAATTTATTTTTTACCTTCCGAGACATTTTACCACTTTGAAATTACATCGCAAGACACTTTCAACATGTGACAACCTTTTAAGATAGTGAATGTCATAGATGCCCTTTTCCAATAGAAAACCCATAAACCAAACCAATCCATCAAACCGGTCAAATACTTTTTTTGATTTATTTTTTGAACCAAACTCATTTTGAATCAGTTTCCCAACCCTAATTTTTTCATAAAAATAACAGTCTTTCTCTGAATAACTTTTGCGGCGATTCTCAAAATCCCTAGATCTCTCTCACTAATTCTCAAAATCCACCTCTCTCACTAATTCTCAAAATCCTAGATCCTCTCTCACTAATCGTTCTTCACACTTTTCTCCTTTCGATTTTGCCCTCTGTAACACATCTCCGTTCTCAGCCTTCCGAATCACATCGTCGCTGTCATACCCTAATCTAGCATAAAAGAACAAAATACTCATTTTTCTCCTCTTCTAGACAACCCCTCAAACAACGATGTCTAAGAAACCTAGATTTTCTGAAATCGTCCAATCTTCTAAATCCTTCGAATCTCTGAAGCACACCGACTTTATCTTTCTCCATAAATAAATCGATTTCCTCATTTCGTCTAATCCCCAAATTTTAATCCCACTCCGATTTGCTTCGATTTCAAGACATGCGAGGTTAGTTTCTTCAAAACCCATACA
Organism: Brassica napus; assembly: GCF_020379485.1. Classification (NCBI taxonomy): domain Eukaryota; kingdom Viridiplantae; phylum Streptophyta; class Magnoliopsida; order Brassicales; family Brassicaceae; genus Brassica; species Brassica napus. The sequence continues at coordinate 53,860,024 of NC_063450.1, read as the reverse complement.
TATTCTGATTTTGGGTTTTTAATTGGTTTATCCAAGTTAAGATTCTATAAGATTCGTCTTTGTTTTGTTGGTTTCTTAGTGTCGTTGTGGATTTCAAAACCCATATCTGCGAAGCTTCGATTTTAATTTTGATGGGTAAAGTGTGGACTCGGGAGGGGGTGGACGGGTGGTGTGTGGATGGGCGGTGCGTGGATACTGGAGCATGGATGGGTTGTGTGTGGACGGTTAATAAGGGGACGAGTGATGTATATAGTCGTGGTATTGATCTATGTGGATGCAATCTCCAGGGTCTAGTGGGGTGGTTTCTGATGATGTCTTGCTTGGTGAAGTGAGTGCAGGTGAGCCGTCCACAATTAGTAACATTGCAGTTGTTGTTGGAGTAATGGGAGCTATCTCATGGTTCCAATATAAACTTCTCTTATCTATAAATCTGTATACAAATACCTCTTTTGTTATCCTCCAAGTAATATATTTTTGTTCCCTCTTTTCGGTTTTAGAGTATGGATTATCATTTTGTAGTTGTATATCAACATAACCCAAACGTCAGTTTAATCTATTATGCAATTTTTGTTATAGTTTATTGAATTTTCTATAATATGAATGTAGCTATGACCACGTCCACATTTTTCATGACATCCATAAGTTTCATTCCAAACTACCGTCTCCAAATTGGCAGCTTATATCAATAAACGTAACACATTAATGCATCCTAGGAAACGAGGACCAAACTGAATTTGTTTCCCATATTGGAACACCAAACCAGTGAAACTTTCAACAGAAATATTGTTGTCCGACCACATAGAAAACAACAAAAAAAAGTGTCTCAAATATTGAATATGTCTCTGAGTGTAAGACAAACTTAGAATGTGGTCCATAAACAACTCGTACAATAATATAAGTGTAGATACGTAGCAAAGTATTATGTATCTAGTATATGATATTAAAAGAGTATAATTTGGTGGGTGGTGATGAGAACGGATTGAAATTTATTGCGGCCATAGTAAGGACAATGCCATGCACGAAAGACGAAACATGTCCATGGGGAATACACGTGCATGTTGTGTACTTCGACCCACCTTATAATTATTTCTCTTATTATCAATTTGTGGAGTTTTCTTATGTCATCTTCGACATTGCCACTTTTTATTTATTTGTTTACTTTGGATGGGTTTTATTAATCTACTCTAGTTATGTTATGTTTAATTCTGCTATATTAATATAATTATTCAAATGTAATTATAAGCAAACTAATGATTAAAATAGTTTTAATAATGTTTTGATAGACGGGATAATGAAGAAGAAATCAAACTATTCTGTTATCTTAAAACACACTATGAAACAGCTTTAAATAAAAAGCCCTTTCTCAAAAAAAAAAAAAAAAAAAAAGCTTTAAATAACTTATCCTAGAAATAAGAAAACACGAGAACAAAACAATACTAATATATTTGACCTAAATGCCCAATGTTAGCCTACAATGGCCCATAATTGTGCACTTTATTTCTAACCAGTTCTTCACTAAAGTATTTTGGATTTTATAACTTATGTTGATGGATCAAGAATTCAAGTAAGAAACTTCTGTTTATATTTCTTTTTGTTTAACTGTCTAAATCAAGATAGAAACTTATTTCTTTCGTTCTGTTAAATAGAAATAAAGCTATCACAAAAATCGAATTTTTCATTGAAACAGTAAAAATGAGGACGAAGTTAAGAGCATGATTATTTGAGGGTTCTTAAAATGAAATTTTTAACGGAATATAAGAACCCTGACTCTTAACTTTTAAATAAAAAAGGTAAGAACCAGTTCTTAAATAAGATTTTTAAGAGACGGTTCTTAACTTTTTTAATTAAAAGACGGGTTCTTATATCAATAATCATGCTCTAAGATTATTGGTATGGGGGGGGGGGGAGGGTTAAAGCACTTACTATGGTATAATTAGGAAATGATAATTTATATAACTATTTTTTTTTATAAATAATGAGCTCACATTTTGCATATTAGATTTTCCTGTGGCATTTCCTTAGTTTCTGCACTGTCATAAGAATATTGAATAAAACCATTTCCTTTTTATATGTACTTATATAACCAAAATTTAGATTTTTATTTGCTTTGTTTTTTTACCTTGCACTTAAGTTTCTTAAGATTTTTTCTCCATAGTGGATAGATTATGAATGGATTATAATTTCTGGAAAAAAATAGAACACACACACACATACAATATCTTGATGAGCAAATCTTTTTGATGTTTTCCATACTTTTGTTGATCTCCTTACCAGTAACAATATTACAGTATATGACAAACAATAATATTACTGTAAATATACATGTCCTTGTAATTTTTGGGTGAGAAAGAATTAGATTTCTCGGTCTATATAATTGTACATAAATATTTATTTTAAATTAAATTCTTCTACAATAAAAGTCAACATCTGGATCCGCAGGCCGACCAAACGGGCAAATGATGATTATATAGTACGTGAAAATATTTAAGGTTGTGAAGAATTAACTTTATATTAAGCAAACTGCATTTGGTAAACCAAGTAATAATGGTGAGCATCAATGTATTAATATATATATTTCTAATATGTTATTATTGCTACGTGCTTATATATGTCTCTTTGTATAGTCAATTAGACCATCGGTCTCGATTACTATGTTCAACGGCATGGTCTGTGTGTATCATTTGTTTTTTCTCATGGCCAAGTATCAAATGTTAGAGATAATTTTAAATTATACGTATGTTTGATTACGGATCACAGGAGAAAATATAGTAAGATAATGGGTTGCAATATTCCGCTAAAGTATATAAATGTGCGGTATAATAATGACTCCACTTAAGCTCATAAGCATAAGCCTCCTTAATGGCCGTTATTAGATCATTTCATGCAGAGGTTTTTGTCCAAGAAAGGTGTTATTATAGCATATCAGTGATCGTGTTTCATTTATATGAGAGAATGTTTTGTGCAGACTGTGGAACAATCACTACAAGAAAACAACGGCATACTGAGGGAAAAAATCGTCGGTATGTCGTCGGAATAACGCTATTCCGACGACATACCGACGAAAAAAATCCTCGGAAATAACTCCTCGGAAATTCATATTTCCTCGGAAATCCCTCGGAAATTTCCGACGGAATTCCGAGGACCACAAGTTCGTCGGAAATTCCTCGGAATATTCCGAGGAAGATGTCGTCGGAATATTCCGAGGGATAAACTTCCTCGGAATATTTCCAAAATTAAAAAAAAAATTATAAATTTATTTTTTTAAATTGAAATTCGAAAATATAAAATTAAAATTGAAATAGAAAACATATTTAAAATACAAAAAATAATAAAATAGTTTTTATAAATAAAAAAAATGTTTTATAAATACAAAATTAGTTTTAATAAATATGAAATCATCTTTTTATAAATACAAAATAGTTTTTATAAATACAAAAAATAATAAAAGAGTGTTTATAAATCAAAAAATGTTTTATAAATACAAAATTAGTTTTATAAATATAAATATTTTTATAGATATGAAATCATCTTTTTATAAATACAAAATAGTTTTTATAAATACAAAAAATAATAAAATAGTGTTTTTAAATCAAAAAAAAATATTTTATAAATACAAAATTAATTTTAAAATATGAAATCATCTTTTATAAATCCAAAAATCGAATTTATATACAAAGAACGGTTTGTATATTTAAAAATAGTTTTTATAAATACAAAAATAAAAAAAAATAGTGTTTATAAATCAAAAAAATGTTTTATAAATACAAAATTAGTTTTAATAAATATAAATATTTTAAAAAATATGAAATCATCTTTTATAAATCCAAAAATCGAATTTATATACAAAAAACGTTTTGTAAAATCGAATTTATATAGAAAAAACGTTTTGTAAATACAAAAATAATGAACAATTTATAAAAAAAGTTCTAAATCAATTCAACACAACCAAATCACAATTCTAAACCTATTACACAACAAATCACAATCCTAACCAATCACCCTAACAAAAATCTATCAAAAACCTTCTAAAATCATCAAATCTACTTAAAAACCTAACAAATAGGACCTAAGAGAGTGAGATAGGGTCCTTACATGATTTGCAAGGGAATGGAAAGGATTCGCCGGAGAGATCGTCGCGAGAGAAGGTGGAGAACGCCGGAAGGAGAGAGAGATCGCCGGAGAGGAAGAAGAGAGAAATGGGGAAGAAGAGAGAAATGGGGAAGAAGATGCGTTTCAAGTTTATAAAACCTTGGGTCCGACGGATATTTTCCGTCGGAATTCCCTCAGTATTTCAATTTCAATTTTCGCGAAATATTTGGCGGCTTGTTTGCCCGGTTAAATGAAAATATTCCGAGGAAATTCCGACGGCCACTTAAATATCCGTCGGAATTTCCTCAGAATATTTTCATTAATTCGAGGAAAAAAATATCATGTGCATGTATTTCTATTAATTTATATTGTTCCTCGGAATTTCCTCGGAATATTCCGAGGAAATTCCGAGGAACTAATGTTTGGGGTTTCAAAACGTCAATTTTTTTTTTTATAAACGCATCGATCGATGTATATATATTCAAAAACGCATCGATCGATCACGTAGATGCACCGGGCCGTAAGAATGTGATCGATCGATGAGATTATCCCATCGATCGATTGAGGATATCAAGTGTTCCTCGGAATTTCCTCGGAATATTCCGAGGAAATACCGAGGAACTAGTGTTTGGAGTTTCAAAACATCAATTTTTTTTGCCGTATTTCATTTCTTATACAATTGTAATGCATACCATTGAGGATTCTTTGTATAGATGAGCATAAACCATGAAATAAAAAATTTCAAAACGAATTGTAAGTATTCCCTTTACCATTCATTAAAGTGTATAAGTGTTTCTCTTATGTTGTGGGGATTTCGTTCATACAATCGGAAAAGTGTTTATTATAGGGTAAGGAACAAATTTTTGACTTCATAATGAACGTAAGACCCTTAATAAGGGTTATATAGGTGTTATTCAAACCGCAAAACGTTGTTTTCGGTTTAAAAACCCTATTTCCTCGGAATTTCCTCGGAATATTCCGACGAAATTCCGAGGAACTAGTGTTTGGGGTTTCAAAACGTCAATTTTTTTTTATAAACGCATCGATCGATGTATATATATTCAAAAACGCATCGATCGATCACGTAGATGCACCGGGCCGTAAGAATGTGATCGATCGATGAGATTATCCCATCGATCGATTGAGGATATCAAGTGTTCCTCAGAATTTCCTCGGAATATTCCGAGGAAATTCCGAGGAACTAGTGTTTGGGGTTTCAAAATCTCGAATGTTTTTTTATAAACGGATCGATCGATGGATTTATGTCCAAAAACGCATCGATCGATCACTAAGATGGACCAAAGCGTAACAATGTGATCGATCGATGGGTATATGTCCAAAAACGCATCGATCGATCACTAGTTCGTCGGAATTTCCTTGGAATTTTGTAAAATCCCTATAATATTTCCTCGGAATTTCTTCGGAATATTCCGACGGATTGATGTTTCCTCGGAATTCCGTCGGTTTTTTCCGAGGAACACATTTTTCCTCGGAATTTCCTCGGAATATTCCGACGGATTGATGTTTCCTCGGAATTCCGTCGGTATATTCCGAGGAAATTCCGAGGATTTTATTTTCCGTCGGAATGTCCGTCAGAATACCGCTGTTTTCTTGTAGTGAATGTGTTAACTTACATGCACGATTAAATGAATTATTTTGACACTAAAATATTTTTCATCCTTTGGTGTCGGTGTATATATTATCTATGATTGAACCACACATGTGTAGTAAATGATGAATTCTTATTTGTGAAGCAATGCGTGGCAACTGGTAACATTGCATATACTAGCTAGTGGTCCGTAAATGCTGTTGAGCTAGTATTAATAACATATATATACATATGTAATGCAAGATTCGGAAGATATAATTCACACGACAGTTTCGTTACAAAAGTTTAGATTCAATCAACAACAGGAAAAATCAATCATTTGATTGAGATGATGAGCTGAACGGACAATGGTAGCTTTTTTTTCTGTAACGGTAATTAGATTTTGTTGTAATCACAACATGTCTCATATCATATGCTAAGCATTATTATGTTTATAACTAATGATTACAAATTACTATAGGGAAAAAGAAACAAAAAAAAGGTTTAAAGCAAATAGAAAAAGTTAATAAAAAGGGGAAAAAAGCTACATGAAAAGGGTCGCAACTCGCAAGGAAGAGTCAAAGGCGCGAAGGCTAACGAACTACTAACGTGGCGCCAAATCAACAGTCAGGAGGATCCGATCGAGATTCCACTTTACCTAGTGGTTAAAAAATGTTACAATTCCTCGGCGTCAGTGATTTAATGAGTTCTTTTCTTGTTTTCAAATACGTTAATGAAACTATAAAAGTATATATATCAAATTAATACATAATGCCTTTACAGACACTGCATATCTATCTCCACTCCATTTTTCCCTCTAAAATAGAGTAAAAATGAATATGGAGTAATGAATACTTCAATCCAATTTCATATCTCACTCCATAATAAAATTTACTACATAAATGAAATAATCTATTTTTTTTGTTCATCATTCCATTACGGAGTGGGAAATAGAATAGGATTAGAGCAATTTTACTTCATTTTCACTTTTACTCTATTTTAGAGGAAAAAATAGAGTTTTACATTGGAGATGCTCTAAGAACCAGAACTCTGGTCTGTTTTTTTTTTTTTGGTAACAAAACCGTGCTCTGTTCTTTTTTTTTTGTAACAAAACCGTGCTCTGTTCTCTTTTTTTTTTGTAACAAAATCGTGCCCTGTTCAACAGCAACAAACCAATAGCATCAGGTTTATAATTTGGTTAACGTCTTCTTTTTAAACTATCCATAAATAGTAAAAGCTAACTTAGGATAAAGCAATACATATTACAAATTTATGTTGCCTTCCTTCACTTCTATGACATAATATGCGACGGATGATTCTCAAGCATTTTCATATGCAATAGAGGGTGATACTTTAAGATATTTACAATGATACATTAGTTTGTTGTATACTAAGTCATTAGCTATTACTAGGTGAGATTATATTATGATCCAGGTATTGCTGTCGAAATATATAACAGAATGTCAAAAGAAAAGAAAAACAAGAACAGATTTGTGTGTTTATCTAAAGATAGTGATATGTTAGTAAATTCTGGTATAAATTTGAGTAATTGGTAAGAATGCACCAAAAAAACCATATAATTTGTCATATATACTTGTTTCTTTTTAATATTTTTTATGACTATAATACATTTATCTCTATCTCTCTCTTTTTTCCTTTTTATGAGTTCTAATCTCTTTATCTCTCGTATAGATTCTTCAAATCATCTTCTAATTCAACACAAATCTTTATTTTTTTATTTTGATTCTTTTAACATCCATAATGCTAATCTTATTATCTCACCACAATTCCAATGTTTCTAATTTCGACTCACAATCAACTTTTAGATAATATATACGTTAGTAGGTATTTTATTACTTACCTGCTATTATTTAGATTTTAATGGATTCTTAATCGATACATGAAATGTTAGTTGTTACAAATAGTTTTGGGGCTATTTGATAGATAACTAATTAATTGTTAATAGTTTCATTAACTGATATATGATTTGTTAGTCGATACATTTGTTTGATACATAGATTGTTAGATGATACTAAAATTATTAGCTGATATGTTAGTTGATATGTAGATTGTTACCTGCTATGTAAATATTTAGCTGATAAATCTAGAGTTATTTGTTTTCGATAAAACATGAAGGTATTTTCGTCCGCACAGTGTTAAAAAATTACTCATTTTTAGATTATCCATAATTATGGGCATTCAGCTAATTTGGACCTTAATCAGGTATATTCCACTCATTCCCTCTATAAATTTCATATGCACTATAGGAACAGTAAAACAAAAAGTAATGCTTCAAGATATGGAGAATGTAAATCTGGCGTTACATAGGTCGAGATTTGAACGTACAAGAATGAAAATCTACTTTATATATATGTCTTGGGAACAAGCAAAAGATCGGAAAATCCGACAGACGTAATCTCATTTAGGTTAGAGGCGTGTGAGAAGTGTCTTTCTCCCTCTAATAAAAAAAATGCAATAGTAGAATAAGAAAAGAACAACTCAAGAGTAACGGAGCCATTTAACGGTGTGTGGAATCTTGTGGTTTCACGGACTTCCAAGCCAATGAGAGTCAAAGAAAATGGACGGAAGGAAACGACGGTGTGTGTGGGTTCATGGCACATAAGAGGACAAGAACTCACGCAAGACACGTGCACCGAAGCTTTTCCCACAAAGGTAGGACCCCTTCTTAAGCACAATGCACCATCCTACTACACCTAGACTAAACGACATTTGCGTTTACATGTAATTAATCAGTGGTGAGATTTTTTTTTTTTTTTGTTACTATCAGTTGGTGAGATATTTATTCATTTGTTATATTGGAAGGGAAGAAAATGTTACTCCATCCGTTTCTAATTGTAAGTAGTTTTGCTTAAAAATACGAATATTTAGAAATTTATTATTTAAAAGAATATATCATTTAACCAATTAATTCAACCAATTATTAAAAACCTAACATTATTTCATTGGTCACACAATATCCAATAAAAAAAATGCATTGAAATATATAAATTACTTATATTGTGAAACAAACTCTTTTTACTAAAACTACTTATATTTAAAAACGGAGGGAGTATAAAACATATAGGGTTGGTGATTGTCTAACTAAAATTCAACTACCACTTAACATAAAACATGATAATGTGACCGACTAAGCTTAACTTTGTAAAACCTAACTGTACATTGACGTTTATAAATAGAAACATGCATAAAACAAAACAAAAAAATCTAAAATATATCACAATAAAGAGTTTTAATGTCTTCAGTTCGTAACTTAAACAGTGTTTGATGCATTAATTTGTTATCTTTTAGGTCCATTTTAGGATTGCTCGAATCAAAACTTGTGTGTTTCCAAACAACAGACGAAAAACAATTCACACTGATATCTAGAATATATTTATATATATGTCTGAAGTGAGTTTAATCATATCTATAAAATGATTGAGAGTTGCCATTAGTTAAGAGATTAATATACAATATTGAGACGAGATTAAAGTATGTATAAAAGTAAGATTAAAGGACAATATGACGTACAAAAATTATATATATATACTTGTTGTGTGTATCAAAACTTTTAGTGGTTAACACATAAGACGATGGAATAAACAAAAACCTAGCAAAACTGAGATACAATGAAGAGCCCCAAGGAAGTGGGTCTGCCGCATAGTTTAGTTAAAGCGTAATGCGACTGCGTGTTTGCCCCCACTCTTTTTGGTCCTTCTTCTTTTTTCCGTCTCCTCTCCACACGTCACGTCGTCCAAGCCTTAATTATATTTACGGCTTAATACAAATCCTTAATCTCCCGATTTCTCATGATTAAATCATCCACCGTGGGGACACCAAACCATGACCTGAAAATCTTGTTTATTTCATATCGTATATGTCGGACCTTGCGTTCTAGGAGAGTCTTATTATTTCCTTCCAAACTTTTCATAAATATTTTTGTGAGTTCCCTAAATAACCCTAGTTGAACTGTGAAATCACGAGTCAAACACACTAACGCAAGACTAGTGTCGGTGTCGGTGGGTGGTACTAGTGTAAAATAACACTGGGTCAAATTGGAATTTTAACCATCCAAACAAGAGGGCATCGACATTCACATGTTTATGTGATTTAAAAAAAAAATATTCTCCAGAGTTACTGTCTTACTGCTAATCCCTTGATTAAGGAAGCATCTCTTAATTAATCTCAAGTGGGGCTATGGATTCAAACTCTCATCAGATAATTGACTTTCAAGGAAATTTACAAAGACAGCAAAAAACCATCCAAACATTTTAAAAGATTTATTATTTAATGATTCTTAACCAGCTGTAATGTTAGATTTTCAGTTTAATGGTGTTAAAACATATGAACAAGCGACCACTACGTTATTTTTTTGAAACTTAAGTGATCACTATGTCGTAAAACGCAATATGTAATACTGCTTCGGCTGCCTTCCTAATGATGTGTTAGAAGTTTTCTTATACTAACGTAACATCACCTAATAAACAACGTTTGAAATAATTGATTTCAGTTGTTGCAAACTTTCTTATAATTTTTCCATCATAAACATTTCGATGAACCATATTAAACCAGAACATGATTACTAAAGTCCGAATTAACTTATAATCCAATTTCCGGATAAAAATTACACACTTAAAATTCAGATACGACCAAATCAAATTTAGGATACTGTTAATTGGTGAACTTACTAATGCTAAAGTTCTTGTACATGGGTAAGTGACAGGTACACTGTGATTTGGAAGTGGAAGATACAGGGACAGTGTGAATCCATTTCAACATCTACTAACCAAGAAATCAAACTCACAACAATATACAATACTCCCTCTGTTTCATAATACTTGATGTTTTGTAATAGTGCACAAAGATTAAGAAAATTACATTTCCTTCGAAAAATATTTTAAAGATATAATTTTAAAATCAGTTAACCAATTATAAAAAAGACGGTAAAATCTAATTGGTTGAACAGTTTCCAATAAAGTTAAAATTAACCTTAAAATTTCAAAACTTCTTTAAAATCTCAAAACTTCATGTAAATTGAAACAAAACAAACCTTTTAAAACATCATCTATATTGAAACGGAGGGAGTAATATTTTAATAAACAAAAGAAAAAATTAAAAGAAAGTAAAAATCTTCAACTGAAAAATAGCGTGATTTGCTGCTTTAATCCAATCAAACGTGCCTCCTTTTTTCCTTTTTTAATCTTTATTTTATTTTTCAGTTCATAAAAAAATTAATAAATGAGTAAAAATTGGTGGGAAAGCGTCGGTAGCTCACGACCACGTAGTGTTGTTGATGCGAGTAGAACACTTGTGTAGTGCAATAAAACCCCTTCTTCCTCTCTCTCTCTTCTCCTTCTTCTTCAGAGAGCTACACAAACCCAGAAGAAGAGCTTTACATAACTCTTCCTTCTTGTTCTTCTCTGTGTGTGGTCTCTTGAAGTTCAATGCGGTCAATGGGGACAAGAGATTCTACTCCACGACTGATTCTCTGGCTCTGCTTAGGGCTTTTGATTCTAGTCGTTGGTTTTGTTCAATGCGGCGTTACCTATGACCGTAAAGCGCTTCTCATCAATGGACAGAGACGAATCCTCTTCTCTGGCTCTATACATTACCCTCGTAGCACACCTGATGTAAAATTTTGGATAAAGTCTTAAACTTTTTTTTTTTTTAATTTTTCTTGGTGGGTTTAACGAAAAATCAAAACTTTGATTCTCTGTTTCGTTCATTTCATAAAAGGGTGTTTTAAAGTTGTGAACTTTTTTGCTGTTAGATGTGGGAAGGTTTGATTCAGAAGGCGAAAGATGGAGGCGTTGATGTGATTGAGACTTATGTCTTCTGGAATCTCCATGAGCCTTCTCCTGGCAAAGTAAGTTCTGTTCCTAATTTCTACATTATGTTCTGTCTTTTTGTGTGTTTGACAATTAGTTCTTCTTCTTCTTCAGTATGATTTTGATGGGAGAAATGATTTGGTGAGATTCGTGAAGACAGTACACAAAGCTGGTTTATATGCTCATCTTCGCATTGGGCCTTATGTTTGTGCCGAGTGGAATTTTGGGTAAGTAAGCTTTTGTCTTGTCTCTTTAGATTCAATTGCCTCAACTCTAAAGTTGTTGTTTTTTTGGCAATGAGCAGAGGGTTCCCTGTTTGGTTGAAGTATGTTCCTGGAATCAGCTTCAGAACAGATAATGAGCCTTTCAAGGTCTCTTTTGAGTTACTTTTATTCATTAGAAAGTTTAAGAAACTTGTGATGTTAAATGTTCTTGGGGGTAACGTTGCAGAAAGCTATGCAAGGATTCACTGAGAGAATTGTTGAGCTGATGAAGAGTGAGAATTTGTACGAGTCCCAGGGTGGTCCCATTATCCTTTCTCAGGTTACTACTTTAATTTGAACAGATTAATACTCTGATTAGTGATGTTATGAGTTAACAGAAAGGTGTCTTGTGTTTTATTGGGAATGTAGATTGAGAATGAGTATGGAAGACAAGGGCAGTTATTGGGTGCTGAAGGTCACAACTACATGACATGGGCTGCTAAAATGGCTATAGCAACTGAGACTGGTGTCCCCTGGGTCATGTGCAAAGAAGACGATGCCCCTGACCCTGTGGTGAGTTCAAGCTTTGTAATAACTTACTGAGTATTTGGTTGAACTCAAAAACTAAATTGCTTTGGTACTGAAACTAATTGGTTTTTGGTGACAGATAAACACATGCAACGGTTTCTACTGTGATTCATTTTCTCCAAACAAGCCATACAAGCCAACCATATGGACAGAGGCATGGAGTGGCTGGTACAAACATTCATTTACTTACATGGACTAATCATCTTCAAACTGATAATTTATATATATTCTTGAAACTGATGTATCTTAAGGTTCACTGAGTTCGGTGGGCCAATGCACCATAGACCAGTTCAGGATCTAGCGTTTGCTGTTGCACGTTTCATACAAAAAGGAGGATCCTTTGTTAACTATTACATGGTATGTAGAGTCATCAACCTCTTAACTAAACGTTTTGGTTTTAGATTTGTTTTTTCCTGAAGGCAATCTTTCTCTGTTTCCCTTGAGAACAGTATCACGGAGGGACTAACTTTGGAAGAACAGCTGGAGGTCCATTTGTCACCACCAGCTATGATTATGATGCTCCCATTGACGAATATGGTAATGCCAGATTCATTGGAATATAAGGCTAATGGGATGGTTTTTATGTACAAACTGAGTCCTTGTTACATGTTGAATAGGATTAATCAGGCAACCTAAATATGGTCATCTAAAGGAGCTCCACAAAGCTATCAAGATGTGTGAAAAAACTCTGGTTTCTACTGATCCTGTTGTTACATCTTTAGGAAACAAGCAACAGGTCTGAATGGCTTTAATTTTGATAGATATGATTTGGTTTAGCTGTACCTTTTACTAAACTCTGTCACTTTTTTTTTCTTTTTCAGGCTCATGTATACTCTTCAGAATCAGGAGATTGTTCAGCTTTCCTTGCAAACTATGACACAGAATCAGCATCAAGAGTGTTGTTTAACAACGTACATTACAACTTACCTCCTTGGTCAATCAGCATTCTTCCTGACTGTAGAAATGCAGTCTTCAATACTGCCAAGGTAAAGTCATATCATTGTTCTGAATTTAGAATACTTATGTTTGTGACTTTTCTGATTTTCCTTTTTTAATTTTCAGGTTGGAGTTCAAACATCACAGATGGAAATGTTACCAACAAACACAGCCAACTTCCAGTGGCAGAGCTATTTGGAAGATCTTTCATCTCTAGACGACAGCTCCACATTCACCACTCAAGGGCTCTTAGAGCAGATTAATGTCACGCGTGACACTAGCGATTATCTTTGGTACATGACCAGGTAAAAAAAACATGTGCTATAGCTCTAGTGTGAAATCTCAGGACTTGCTAACCCAAACATTTGAAATTTGTAATGTAGTGTTGATATTGGCGAAACTGAATCATTCTTGCATGGAGGAGAGCTTCCAACTCTCATTATCCAGTCCACTGGACATGCTGTGCATATATTTGTCAATGGACAGCTTTCAGGTATACGTAACATAAAATTTTTGTTACAAAATAAGTGTCATTTATGATTTCAATGTAACTTTTCCTATTAATTTATCTCTTTTGCTCCTAACTAAACTAAGATAAACAATAAATGTTAATTATACAATTATAATAGTCAAACAAAGGCAAATTTAAACATTTCACTAGTTTCTTAATTTGTGTGCAAAACTCTAGAACGACAACTAATTTGAAATGGTGAGAGTACTAACTTACCTCATTAACTTCCATTAGAGAGTTTCTGATATGCAATATATAAATTGCAGGTTCGGCGTTTGGAACAAGGGAAAACAGGAGATTCACTTATAGAGGAAAGATCAATCTACATTCTCGAACTAACAAAATAGCATTGCTTAGTGTTGCTGTTGGATTACCAGTTAGTATTCTTTTTTTTTTCTCATCTGCTGCTTTAAGTTTTTTTTAATCCTTTTTTCTCTCTTGTCCTGATGATCTCTTTTGTTCTTCAACTCTGAAGAATGTGGGTGGACACTTTGAGTCTTGGAACACTGGAATCTTGGGTCCTGTTGCACTGCACGGTTTGTCTCAAGGGAAGCGAGATTTGTCATGGCAAAAATGGACATACCTGGTGGGGCTGAGAGGTGAAGCTATGAATCTTGCATATCCAACCAACACTCCTTCTATTGGGTGGATGGATGCATCCTTAACTGTACAAAAGCCTCAGCCTTTGACATGGCACAAGGTTTGATTGAATCAAACACAACTCCATAAAGCTTTTTTCTAATCTGTCCTAATGGGTAAGGACATTTTTTTATAATCTGTCCTAATGGGTAAGTACTTTTTTTGTTTCTTTAGACTTATTTTGATGCACCTGAAGGAGACGAGCCACTTGCTTTGGACATGGAAGGAATGGGAAAAGGTCAGATATGGGTGAACGGTGAGAGCATTGGTAGATACTGGACGGCATTTGCAACCGGTGACTGTGATCATTGCAGCTACACAGGAACATACAAACCAAACAAGTGCTTGTCCGGGTGTGGTCAGCCTACACAGAGATACTACCATGTGCCGAGATCATGGTTGAAGCCTAGCCAGAATCTGTTGGTCATATTCGAGGAGATTGGAGGAAACCCATCAGCTGTCTCTTTGGTTAAAAGATCAGTATCTGGAGTCTGTGCTGAAGTTTCTGAATACCACCCGAATATCAAGAACTGGCAACTCGAAAGCTATGGGAAAGGACAAACGTTTCATAGACCAAAGGTTCATTTGAAATGTAGTCCTGGTCAGGCTATTTCAGCTATCAAGTTCGCAAGCTTTGGTACTCCTTTGGGAAAATGTGGGAGTTACCAAGAAGGAGAATGTCATGCAGCTACTTCATACGCTATCTTAGAGAAGGTAAGAATCTGAATAATCTTTTATTCAGATAAAGTTTTAACCACACTCTTTGTTTTATCTTAGGAAAATGTGTTTTGTTATTTGCAGAAGTGTGTAGGGAAAGCGAGATGTGCAGTGACGATATCAAACACTAACTTCGGGAAAGATCCGTGTCCGAATGTGTTGAAACGGTTGACTGTTGAAGCTGTTTGTTCTCCTGAGACATCTTTAACCAGTTGGAAGCCTTAAAAAAGATGACTATTGAGCTCTTTGACTACAAAATGTATAACCAAACTATACAGAGAGAGAGAGGAGGAAAAGAAAGTGTAAGATGTGTTGAAATGTGTGTCCATGTGTGTGTTAGTTTTGAACAGAAGACTTTGTGGTTTTTAGAGTAGTTTGAGTTAGGTAAGAGAGGAGTCTGTAGAGTTGTGATGAGTCTTGGGCAATTCCGGGTCTTGTCAAAAGCGTTCCGCCCACCGGTTACCGACGACCGTTTTAACCAGTTATGGAGACTGGAACTGTTGGGTATGAATGAAGTTGGTTTAGTGTTTGGTTTTGATTTGGCTCTGTAATCAACAATGAAGGTTCATGTTAGGAGATGGAAATTCTATTGTGTGAGGTTCATTTGTTTCAAACCGTATTCTTTTTACGTTTTCTAATGAGAAATTCCCTATAAAAGATTTTTTTAGTGTCTTTTTTCCAGCAGAAGAGCTCTGAGAGAATAAAATGACAAAAAATGTATCACGGTAATATACACTTATACCACTAGGCTTTAGAGTCAAGAATTGGAGTTTTGGGAGTCGAGTTTAAAATTTTAAAAAATAAATAAATAAGTATTAAAAAAATTTAAATAAAAATTTTAGAAATAGTTTCAAAGAGCATTTTCGAATTTCAAAAAAAAAAAAAAATTAAAACAATTTGAAAAAACAATTATAAAAATGTTAGAATTTGAAAACTTATAGTTCAAAACTAATAGATTTTTTTAATATATCTATAAAGCAAGAGGTAGAAGGATCTTTTATCTATTTAATGAAATGTCTTTTATTCATTTTCTTCCTTTTGATTATTTTTCTCTTTTGGTCATTTTAAAAAGAGGTTATTTGAAATAATTGTTCTTTTCTAATTTAGTTATGATTTCATTTCAACCTTTTTTTTCCTTTTCTGATTTAGTTATGTTTATAAGAGCTTTTAACCTTTTTTTTTACTTAAGCCTGGATTTCAATCTTAGATTTTTGTCAACGAATAAATTTCTATATTAATTGTATTCTGTTTGGATTTTTATTCCGGTGTAGAATACTTTACCACATAATATACTAGAAAGTTTTGATGGACCAATGAAGTAAAAAATATAAAAGCTAGTATATCATCCCTTCACTCGGAAATAAAATCTCTCATTTGGCCAATAGAAAGTATGAGAAATCTACGATAATTTCATGTAACGTTTGCAATGGAGTTATCGATCAGTAAATGTTTCAAAACCATAAGAATGACCAGCTTTTACAACATATTTGGAAGATATTTAACTTCTAAAAGAGAGTTTCAACTACTCAAAACTCATTTATGTACAACAGACGCACAACAAAATGGTGAATAGTTTGACACGTAGTGCTCGGCAACAATCATGTTCCGTCATACACATGGATTCATAGTTATCAAGTTTATTTATAGAGTCTTAGTTGAGTCTGATTATGATGCTGACAAAAAATAATATTTTACCACATCTTAACATCTAATAGAAAAAACTGGTAATATTTTGCGTATAAAGATTCGATGGATTTTGTTTTTTTTTTTGTTTTTTTTTTAAACTAAAGATTCGATGGATATATCTCAAATCTTATATCTGATAATTGGTTGTCAACCAAACAAAATCTGATAATGAGATTATTCTATACTTTGTTACATTTTGATGATTTACATATCTCTTTTCAGTTTAAATTTTGTTCTTTAAAATTATACGGAACCAAACAGTTCAAAAAGAAAATAGTCCTAAGTAAATTCTTCCTAATAGCATATTCCCAAACATCCAACGCTTATATAAAGCCTAGTTAACCAACTGATCACAACAAACACCAAAGCTCTTAAGCAATCAAACCATTAAAGATGAAGGTAAAGTTTATAATCATTGTTCTAAATTTAAGGTACTCAAATTGTTATAATCATTGTTCTAAATTTAAGATACTCAAATTGTTATATCAACACTACATTACAAATTTTAAAGGTAAAGTGTATAATCATTGTTCTAAATTTAAGATGCTATAATCATTTGGCTCTTGGAGCGGATAAATGTCACATGTGACACAAGCGATTATCTTTGATACATGACTGGGTAATAAAAAGAAAACATGAGCTATGGCTGCAATGTGATTCTCAGGACTTGCTAAACCAACATTTTGGAATTTGTGATGTAGTGTTGATATTGGCGAAACTGAATCATTCTTGCATGGTGGAGAGCTACCAACTCTCATTGTCCAGTCCACATGCCATGCCGTTCATATATTTGTCAATGGACAGCTTTCAGGTATATGATACTCCCTCAGTTTCAAACTAAGTGTCGTTGTAACATAAATTTTTTGTTACAAAATAAGTGTCGTTTTATTATTTGAATGTAACTTTTTCTATTAATTTATCTCTTTTGCTCCTAATTAAACTAATAATAAAAGTTATGCAATTATAATAGTCAAACAAAGATAAATTTAAACATTTAACTAGTTTCTTAATTTGTGTGCAAAACTCTAGAATAACAGCTAAATTGAATTGGTGGGAGTACTAACTTGCCTCATTAACTTCCATTAGAGAGTTTCTGATATGCAATATATAAATTCACAGGTTCTGCCTTTGGAATAAGGCAAAATAGGAGATTCACTTATAGGGGAAAGATCAATCTACATTCTGGAACTAACAGAATAGCATTGCTGAGTGTTGCTGTTGGATTACCAGTTAGTACTCTTTTTTTTCGTTTCTCTCTGCTGCTTCAAGTTTTTTTTTTAAATCCTTTTTCTCTTGTCCTGATCATCCCTATTGTGTTCAGAATGTGAGTGCCCCAGTTTGTCTCAAGGGAAGCGAGACTTGTCATGGCAAAAATGGACATACCAGGTGGAGCTGAGAGGTGAAGCTATGAATCTTGCATATCCAACCAACACACTGTCTATTGGGTGGATGGATACGTCCTTAACTGTACAAAAGCCTCAGCCTCTGACATGGCACAAGACTTATTTTGATGCACCTGAAGGAGATGAGCCGCTTGCTCTGGACATGGAAGGTATGGGAAAAGGTCAGATATGGGTGAACGGTGAGAGCATTGGTAGATACTGGACAGCATTTGCAACCGGTGACTGTGATCACTGTAGCTACACCGGAACATATAAGCCAAACAAGTGCTTATCCGGCTGTGGTCAGCCTACACAAAGATACTACCATGTGCCGAGATCATGGTTAAAGCCGAGCCAAAACCTGTTGGTCATATTCGAGGAGATTGGAGGAAACCCATCAGCTGTCTCTTTGGTTAAAAGATCAGTATCTGGAGTTTGTGCTGAAGTTTCTGAACCACCACCATCCGAATATCAAGAACTGGCATCTGGAAAGCTATGGGAAAGGACAAACGTTTCATAGACCAAAGGTTCATTTGAAATGGAGCCCTGGTCAGGCTATTTCAGCTATCAAGTTCGCAAGCTTTGGTACTCCTTTGGGAAAATGCGGGAGATACCAACAAGGAGAGTGTCATGCAGCTACTTCATACGTTATCTTAGAGAGGGTAAGAATCTTTACTCATATAAAGAAAGTTTTAATCACTTTTTTGGTTTTATAACCGTGGTGTGATTTTGTTATATGCAGAAGTGTGTAGGGAAAGCGAGATGTGCAGTGACGATATCAAACACTAACTTCGGGAAAGACCCGTGTCCGAATGTGTTGAAACGGTTGACTGTTGAAGCTGTTTGTTCCCCTGAGACATCTTTAACCAGTTGGAAGCCTTGAAGACAACTATTGAGCTCTTTGACTACAAAATGTATAACCAAACTATACAGAAGACAGAGAGAGGAGGAAAAGAAAGTGTAAGATGTGTTGAAATGTGTGTTAGTTTTGAACAGAAACATTGTGGTTTAGAGTAGTCTGAGGTGTTATTGGTTTATATATTTTGATTGATTTAGAAATCCATATAGTATTTATAAATCCAAGTAAAATATGCAAATCTGGAGGTTTTCCCTCGGATTTTAGTCTTTGTATTTTTAACAAAAAAATCCAAACAAATCCATTCAAATCTATTATAAAATCAAATATATTAGTAAATCCGTACAATTGAATAACACTTGATTTGATACATAATTTATGAATCATTAAACCAATAACACATGATTTTAATACAGATTTAAAAATCATAGAACCAATAATACTAGATTTAGTTCGAATTTTTAAATCCATTAAAATACAATAACCAACAACCCCCGGTGAGTTAGGTAAAAGTTGCGATGAGTCTTACGCAATTCCGGGTCTTGTCAAAACGTTCTGCCCACCGGTTACCAACGGCAATTTTAACCGGTTATGGAGACTGGAATTGTTGGGTATGAATGAACTCGGTTTAATGTTTGGTTTTGATTTGTCTTTGTCAACGGTTTATGTTAGGAGAGGAGATTCTATTGTGTTTTCATTTCTAACGGTTTCTCTTTTTTTTTCTGTAGTTATGTTTATAAACCTTTTTTTAACTCGTTAATTATAAAATCTTTTAATCTGTTTACTTAAGCCTAAATTGCAGTTTTAAAAATCTTCCAGTTTTAATACAAACTGGGAAAATGAAGAGGATAACAACAAACACAACAACACAATATTTTAAGATACTCTGCTTAAGTTTATAATTATCTCGAATAAAGAATCTAACGATTTTATAAAACTCTTGAACAAAATTATTAAGAAAATAGAAATATCATTATAACTCTTTTAAAATTCAGAAACTAATTAATTTTAAAAAATCATCAAAACTCTTTTTAAATCAAAAGCCAATAACAGCCCCTTAGATTTTTTGTATTCTGTTTAGATTTTTTTTGTGTAAAATATTTTACCATATCTTAACATCTAATACAAAAGCTGGTAATATTTTGCGTATAAAGAATCGACGGATATATCTCAAATTTAAAAAACTTATAATTGTCGAAAAATATGATAAGAAGATGATTATTCAACACTTTGCTACATTTTGATCATTTGTTAATAACAAAACTCACCAAAATAAACGAAGTTAATATCAGCGAGCCGAAATATTTTTTTTCCTGAATTAACTACATTTTATTTATACGATCGTATATAACTAAATCAAAATTAGTTATTTTTACAAAAAATCTTTTACATCTTTCCGTTTAAATTTTATTCTTCAATATTATTCCCAACCAACAGTTCAAAAAACAAAATATTCCTAACTAAATACTTATCACTAGCATATTCCTAAACATGACAAAAAGAGCATATTCCTAAACATCGGACTCAAGCTTATATAAAGACTAGTTATACCAATTGATCAGAACAAACACCAAAGCTATTGAAACAATCAAACGATTAAACATGAACTCAATCCATTTCTTCCTATTATCTCTAGTGCTTCTGAACATTACCACTGTAATCAATGGTGGAATGACAAGTAAATACGTTAGACAAGCTCTACCATCGATTGAGATGTCTCTGGAAACATTTCCTCCACCCTCTGGTCATAATGTTCCTGAACAGGTTTTGACTATATCTTTTCAGTTGCATTAACGTATCAAACCATCATTTTGTATTAATTTTTTTTGTATTCTTTTTTCGGTATTATTTCAGGTTCATCTAACGCAAGGAGACCATGACGGACGTGCCATGATCGTCTCGTGGGTAACACCGTTAAATCTAGCTGGTACTAACGTCGTTACTTACTGGATCGCTGGTAACAGCAGCGACGTGAAGCCGGCAAAGAAGAAAGCTCATGGTTCAACGTCCTCTTACAGATTCTATGACTATACTTCTGGTTTTCTTCATCACGCTAACATTAAAGGGCTCGAGGTTTGTGTTTCATTACTTAACTTGTCATTTAATTAACAACATTAGCTTCTTTTATATGGTGTCTTAAATGTTTTTGTTGTACGTTGCAGTATGATACTAAGTACATCTACGAGGTTGGTACCGCTAAATCCGTTAGACAATTCCACTTCACGACTCCTCCGAAGGTTGGACCCGATGTTCCCTACACATTCGGGATTATTGGTAATTCACTGATCTCTTTAAAACTATATTCAAACTAGTGTTATCATATCGATATGAAATGAGTTTTTTTTTGTAGGTGATCTTGGACAAACTTATGCTTCGAATGAGACATTGTACCATTACATGTCGAACCCTAAAGGCCAAGCCGTTCTCTTTGCTGGAGACTTGTCTTACGCAGACGACCAACCAAACCATGATCAGAGAAAGTGGGATACTTGGGGAAGATTCATGGAGCCTTGCGCTGCTTACCAGCCTTTTATCTTTGCCGCTGGGAATCACGAGATAGATTTCGCTCCGGAGATTGTAAGATTCGCTTAGTCGCCATCAATTCAAGTCTTTTTTGTTGTTTGGTTTTATTCGGTTTAATTTGAATCTGTAATATTAGGGTGAGCCTCACGCCTTCAAGCCTTACATGCACCGTTACCCTAACTCCTACAAATCCTCAGGGAGCATATCTCCTCTTTGGTACTCAGTCAGACGTGGCCCTGCTCACATCATCATACTCTCCTCTTACTCTGCTTACGGTAACAAAAAAAAATTACAAAACCCTAAACATTTTTGTAATCTCTCTTGATTTTTATTACGTAACATCACGTAATTTCATTACCAGGCAAATACACACCACAATACTTGTGGCTGGAGCAAGAGCTGAAGAACGTGAACAGAGAGGAGACTCCATGGTTGATTGTCATTGTTCACTCGCCGTGGTACAACAGCAACAACTACCATTACATGGAAGGTGAGAGCATGAGGATAGCGTTTGAGTCGTGGCTTGTTAACAGCAAAGTTGACTTGGTCTTGGCCGGTCACGTCCATGCCTATGAGAGATCCGAACGTTTCTCCAATATTAAATACAACATCACCAATGGCTTGAGCACTCCTGTGAAAGATCTTAATGCTCCAATGTACATTACAATTGGAGATGGAGGAAACATTGAAGGAATCGCAAACAGGTACTAAGAACAATATTTTAAACAAAATGATTTTTTTTTTAATTTTTTTGATATAAAAAAAGTTTTATGTTTTGTGTTTGCATGTAGTTACACTGACCCTCAACCAAGTTACTCAGCCTACAGAGAGGCTAGTTTCGGTCACGCTCTCTTGGAGATCAAGAACAAGACTCATGCACTCTACACATGGCATAGGAATCAAGACAATGAACCCGTCGCAGCCGATTCTATCATGTTGTATAACAGATACAATTTACAAACGGACGAGTAGTTTCCTCCAACATGAATGTCTAAGTTCTTGTTTTTTTCTCTTATTTGATTTAGGATTTTAGATTTGTTTTCTCTGATTTTCTGTTTCTATTTGCTTTTTTCATCAGATTTAATATTTTCAATTTAGCTTGAATAATAAGATTGCGTTAGATTTTGCCCGATATTACAGGGATAAATTTGTTTGGATTATCAAATATTATCTTATTTTTTCATATACAAACAAAATAAATACATTAATAAGGAAAATAATATTTTATAATTCGAAATGTAAAATATCTACAACACTCTGATTGATCTGCATTCCAAAAGGGAAGAAACTAAACACGTGTTGTTGTTTACGTAACTAAACCATCTCCAAAAAAAAAACAACGCGTTGTTTTCTTAAATATTGATAATGCAGTTAACGAGGTATGCATGCATAAAGGGAACTGCTTATCTTTTGTTCACTGTGAGTCTGTGACTGAATTGTATGTTACAGCATTTGCATTTGTATTCGTCCTCAGAAACAAAACGGGGCCACTTTTGTCAAGATCGACAAGATTTGATATAGTCAAAGACAACTCACCAGCTTTAGCTTTCCAAGACGACGGCGCCAGGATGGATCCCTATGGGATCAGAAAATGCATGAGCTTAGGCTACTCATCAAAGAAGTCTAATACGACAATTGGACAACGTAAGTATTTTTATATTTTGTTAAAAGAAACGTTGAGATTCTTTCTAGTCAGGTTACTACAAAGAGTTTCACCTTTTGCGTGTGTAGATGAAAATGGTTTTAACTTTTAAGACAAGTACCATGAGACTTGGAGCGTATTGATATATACAATATACACTCTGAACTTAGCGTGTGTTCTGTTTTTAAGTTTACTATGTTTTTATCTTCTCTGTTCTAGCAAAGCTACACAGAGCGTTGGTCTTCTGTCTTACACGTTCCTTAGGAAAACGGGCCAGGAAGATGTGACTGTTCCTATGGTAAAACCTTCAGCATCTGTAGCTTCTTGTTTTCATGCCTGAAACAATATCTGATCATGGATTTGAGAATTTAGGAGATATAGACATTTACTAAAGATTTTAATAATTTTTTTCTCCATAATTTGAGGACCTATGTTTAATTGTTTATGTATATAATATCCATGCGTCTATCTCAAGTGATATTAATCGTTTCTGTAATGCAGATTGATATTTGATATATCCAAAGATGGGCGGGCCCCAACCAATTGTTTATGAATCTTCAGAAGATTGGTCTACCAACCTTAACATTCTTCTCAAATGGTCACAGGTTGGTTCCTTCTAAACACTCTAATTTCACGTGTAATTCTAATGTGTCATGTTTATTAATTCCATTCTTAACCAGTTTGAGGATATTGGAGCGCATGGATCAAAAGTAATTATATACAACTTGTGGCTTAATGATGAAGGGATCTTTGGGCTGAGTTTTGACGATGATGACGAGGTACTTAACATTTCTTTAAAGGGCCAGGTAATTTGCAGGACTTGGGTTCTAACATCTGTATAACAGGACAAAAGACTCCGAGATGAAAGTGTTCAGGACGAGAAACGGATTAACTCGAGAACATTAGAACTTAGATCTCATATCTCTTACCGTGTTAGGCATTCTCTAAGGGTAACTCTCCTGAACATTCTTTCTTGCTGTTGCAAGGGTGTTTAAAGGCTGACTTTGTTAGTTTCTTTATCCTCAGGCTTACACTTCAATGCTATATCTCAAAATGTTCTAAAATTTCAAGATTATTCTTCGGGGAATCCCTGTGGTGCAGTTCAATATTGCTGATTAATTTAGATATCCTGAGAATATAATGTACAAACCACAAGCAGCTGCAATGGAACACAAACCAACACTTCCTCTTTTCTTTCTTTTCATGTGTACTTTCACATGTTAATGTTTAGACAGTGAGAGCAATGATCGCTAAGCATTCTTATATATAACAGGCTGCAGCTGAAATTAAAGTTGGATTCATCAAAGAGGCGCCTAAACTTCCAGTTAGCGGTTTCAGTGTATATGTAAACTCAACATGAAAAAAATTCATTTCATGAAAAAATGGATTATTAATGTGTTCTTTCTTAGTAGGTGCGAGGAATATACAAAGAAAGAGACTGAAATGGAACAGACGGTAAGTTTGATTCCATATTATAAAACCAGAGACAAACATCTGTCTGTTACATAGATTCTAAGTTCTAACATATATGTAAATGGATGATGAAACAGGTAAGGAACTTAGAAAAGGAACTGGAAGAAGCTAAAAGTAAATGTGCACAACTTGCTCTGCTTGTGGATGCTAAGAGGAAGGAGATGCAGCAAGTTTAGTTAAAACGTTAAGACTCTTTGGAATCTAAAGAACACCCTAGTTTGATTAAGAACTTAATTATGGTGTTCTTGCATTTTCTTATAAGCGTGCGCATTTGTAACTGCCAGAAAAATAGTTAGGATCTAAGACAAGCCTCTAAAAATAGTTCTACTTAAAGTATCAGAAGTTGAGATTGTAAGAACCAATTCTCTTTCAAAGTTAACTAGACTTGTAAGGACTAAAAAGAAGTGGTCCTGCGTGTTACAAAAGTATGAATTTAAATTAATTTTATAGAGTGGGGACAATTACAGAAACCTAAGTTTTATCATTATTTATATATCTTAATTATATTAAAATCCATTAGACATAAAATTTCATTAAATGAATAATGGAGGAGGTAAAGGTGCAGTAGAATCTTCTGTAATCAATTAATTTGCATCCCAACCCAACTGGATTAAATGGATAATGAGTGGTGCGAAGTGAAAAAACACAATTTACATCATTACATTTATATGGACCGACCGACCAATCACTAACAACGCATGGACCATAGTCAAAATTCAACATCCATTGCCCTATTATTATTGATTGAGCCAAGATCCATAGCTCTTTAATTTTTACTTTATATATTGCATGCCGATCTTTAAAGTGTAGTATAGGGTTTGATTGTACTTTCGGTTTGTGTTTACCTTTGTTTAGATAATTAAAAATCATGGCTAGTTTTAAATAAAACCACTGAAAATTGGAAAATTCATTATAAATGTTTTTTATATATATTTAGTATTTGTATACATTTCAGTACTTTTCTAACCATCTCTAGATGTTTTCAATAGTAAGAAAATCCAGCTTTTTATGAGTTTTGGGAATTAGTTTGGGTTCGATATGTAATTCCGATTAACAAATATGAAATTACCAAGAAAATACAGAAGAGTATATTATTTGAATATTGAAGGGGATATATGTTAGGTTTGGTGCATAACTCTTATTCTTCTTTAACTATATTGTTATTATATGGTTGATGTAGATATCCAATAGATTAGACTTTTCTCTAAAAGACTCAAATATGACATGTTGTTATCAACAAAAAGCCACATTTAAAGGCTGAGAAAATGACAGCCATTACATTATAATAGAATTTCATTTTTTCCATTATTGTCTAAGTTCTTGTTCCCATTTGCTCAAATGTACTCCTTTCATGAAGCAAGCAAGCATCCCAAAATTAAGACCTTCTAGCACTACTTTGTTCAAATGTTGCCTTAACATAAACATTTACATATTTACAACTTAAAAAAAAAACAAACCCTTAGAATAAAATAAAAGCCAAACTTTTATTATAATCTCATCAACGACGACAATCTCAACTTTTATTTGTACTATAAATTAATCCACGCTACGCGCGAGACTATTTTGATTTCCAAATGTTAACTATATAACTATTCTTTTGGACGTTGTATTCTGAACAACAATAAAATTCTGAATTGTATTTTTGTGTGAATACATATAAAAAACCAGAAAACTATACATTTTTCAGATAAATGTTTGATATAGTTTTTATTTCTTATATTATATATTTACTTATTATTTAGTTTTTCTTATATCGTAGGACAATTGACTCAAATAGCCATTTTTAAGTTTTGTCACAAAATAACATTCTATAAGGAAAATGAATAAAATAACCCCATTTTATTTTGAAAATTTTAATATTTACTTTTTATTTTTTTAAATTTGAAACTCTATCCTCAAAATCTCAGCCCTTAACTCTAAACCCTAAGTCTAGATTAATTAACCCTAAGGTATAAATGTATTTTTACTCTTTGATAAAACTTCTTTTGGTATTTTTTCTCATTGAGGCAATCCTAGAGATTTTCTCATTGAGGGCTATCCTAGAGAATTTCTCTATATTGTATGTTTATTTATTCTAGTTTTCTTGCTTTTATATAAAATGGTAATATTACAATAGATGTTTAATGTAATATTTCTATTTCTTATATTGTATATTTGCTTATTATTTGTTTAACTATACATTTTTCCATTTAACTATACATTTTTCAAATAGATGTTTAATTTAGTTTTTTTCATTTTTATATTGTATATTTATTTACTGTTTATCTTTTCTTATTTTGTATATTTACTTATTCTAAATGTTTTGCTTTTATATAAATGATAATATTATGATGTATATTTAACTTAATATTTTTATTTCTTCTATACTATATTTACTTAATATTTTTTTCTTATATTTTATATTTACTTATTATAATATGTAATATTTCTATTTCTTATATGTGCAATTCTCTCAAATAGTCTTTTTTAAGTTTTTGTCACAAAATAGCCTTCATTAAGGGAAATGACCAAAATAAACCTTTTTATTTTGAAAATTTTAATTTTAGTTTTTTATTTTTGAAAATTTGAAACCATATCCTCAAAACCTCACCCCTTAACTCTAAATCCAAAGTCTAGATTAGTTAACCTAGGGTATAAATGTATTCTTACTCTTTAATAAAACTTCTTTTGATCATTTTTTTTCATTGAGTGCTATTTTTGTGACAAAAATGTTAAAAAGACTATCTTATGAAATTTCTCTTCTTATATTGTATATTTACTTATTATTTATTTCTTCCTATATTGTATATATATTTAATTATAAAAATATTTATAAATAATAAAAATATAAACATTACATTTTTCAGATAGATGTTTAATGTAATTTTTCTATTTTTTATATTGTATATTTACTTATTATTTATTTTTTATGATATTGTATATTTACTTATTCTATTTTATTTTTCTTTTATATCAAACGGTAATATTACTTATAGATGTTTAATATAATATTTATATTTCTTATATTGTATATTTACATATTATTTATTTTACTGTACATTTTTCAGATGTTTAATGTAGTTTTTATATTTCGTACATTGTATATTTACTTATTATTTATTTTTATTATAATCTTATGATATATGTTTAATGTAATATTTTTATTTCTTATACTCTATATTTACTTATTATTTATTTTACTATCAGATAGATATTTAATTTAGGTTTTCCAGTTCTGATATTTATGTTTATTTATTGTGTATTTTCGTTATATTGTATATTTTATTTATTCTAATATTATGAATGATGTTTAATGTAATATTTCTATTTCTTATATTGTGTATTTACTTATTATTTATTTTAATATTTATTTTACTATACATTTTTTTCATTTCTTAATTGTATTTTACCTATTGTTTAATTTTTCTTATATTGTATATTTACTTATTCTAATTTTCTTGCTTTTCTATCAAATGATAATATAATGGTAGATGTTTGATGGAATATTTCTATTCTTTTATATTGTACGCTTGCTTTTCTTATATTGTTTATTTACTTATAAAAATATTTGGAAATAATAAAATGTAAAACTATAAATTTTTCAGATAGATTTTTAATGTAGTTTTTCCATTTCTTATAATGCACATTTTTTATTGTATATTTACTTATCTAATTTTTTTGCTTTATATCAAATTGTAATAATACGATAGATGTTTGATATAATATATCTATTTCTTATATTATATATTACTTATTATTTATTTTATTATATGTATTTCAGATAGATGTTTAATATTTTTTTGTATTTCTTATATTTTATATTTACTTATTATTTATTTTTCTTATATTTATATTACTTATTCTAATATTTTAATAGATATTTAATATAATATTTTTATATTGTATAGTTATTTATTATTTATTTAACTATACATTTTTCAGATATATGTTTAATTTAGTTTTTCTATTTTTTATATTGTATATTTACTTACTGTTTATCTTTTCTTATTAGTATATTTATTTATTCTAAATTTCTTGTTTTTATATCAATGATAATATTACGATATATATTTAATATAATATTTTTATTTCCTATATACTATATTTACTTATTATTTATTTTTCTAATATTTTATATTTACTTATTTTAATATTACAATAAATTTTTAATATAATATTTATATTTATTATATTGTGTATTTAGTTATTATTTATATTTATATATTATATTTTTCAGATATATGTTTAATTTAGTTTTTCTATTTTTATATTGTTTATTTACTTACTGTTTATCTTTTCATATTTGTATATTTATTTATTCTAAATTTTTTGGTTTTATATCAATGATAATATTATGATATATATTTAATATAATATTTTTATTTCTTATATACTATATTTATTTATTATTTATTATTTATATTTTATATTTATGTATTTTAATATTACGATAAATTTTTAGTATAATAATTATATTTCTTATATTGTGTATTTAGTTATTATTTATTTTACTATACATTTTTCTGATAGATTTTTAATGTAATATTTATATTTTTTATATTGTATATTTACGTATTATTTATTTTTTCTTATATTGTATATTTACATATTATTGTTTAATGTATATTTCTATTTCTTATATTGCATATTTACTTAATATTTATTTTTCTTTATATTGTATATATTTACTTATTATTTATTTTTTTATTTTTTAGTAACAATGTCACATGGCTTCTTCCGGGAGAAGTTTTTTTTGTTGATGTAAACGTTCTATAGAATTTAAAAGGTTATTTTTATTAGTATAGATTACATCGACTCACTCCCAGGGGCGGAGGCACTAAGGGGTTGGTGGGGTCAAGTGACCTCAGTAAAATTGGGGGAAATTTTTTTTAGTGCACCTTATAATATTTAGTTAAAATTTGGCATTTGACTCCACTAATTTATGTATAAATTTTCATTTGCCCCCATTAATCTGTTGAATTTTTTTTTTTTGTTATGATAATAATATACATATATCTAATTTGTATATTATGACCCCGGCGAAAAAAAATTTTGTAGCTCAGCCACTGCTCACTCTCCTACAAGCGATTATATCTTCTTCCTTTTTGAAACACTGTTTGTTATTTATTTATAAAACATAAAAAAAATAAACTACTACAAAATAAGAAAATATGAAAGTTTAAGCAAAAAAAAAATGAAGATTTTAAATAAACTGAGAGAGAGTCAACGCAGAGGAGAAGACAACACTGGGCTCAAGAGACCTCTCGACAGGTTTAAGGGACAGACAGCAAACGTCTTCTTCTTCTCGGGCCTCTCCCACTTGTCTCGGGCCTCTCCCACTTATCATTTTCTCTTCTCATTCTTTCGTTCTTTCTTTTCTTTTATCTTTTCTTGTTTAAAAACCCTTCATGACTAAATTTCACCATTTTAAATAGCATTTCCTTTCCAAAACCTTCGGATTAGACTAACCTGATCGATCCTATCCTGATAAAAAGGCGATTTTAATTTGATTTTTATTATTAGATATTAATTTGGTCCAATTATGTGGTCAAGCGGACGAGTTTACTATTTAATTATACAATAGCAAAATAAACGATATAGCTATTGTTTCTTGTTCTATTCAGAAGTGACACCACTGATTTTTATAGGGGAGAAATTATAAAATGACTGATTTTAAATTTTGGATCTAAAAAATCCAGACCAATCCAACAGGTTTTTGGTCCATCACAGCATCTTCAACTGTAGAATCCTTGTTGATGTATTAACATCTCAAACAATGTTTTTTTTTTAATCTCAGATAACAAATACCATGTAACTGGATGAATATACCTCATATAATCATCGGATAGCATGGAACTCGTGTATGAAAATGAAAATATATTAAATTGCATCCGTATTTAATCAAATTGTATGCATTTTATTTTACATATTTTTATGGTGATTTGTGAAGTTTAATAGCTCGGACATTACGTGATATGGCCTGATATGGTCTTTTTTTTTTTTTTTGAACTTAAATGGCCTGATATGGTCTCTTCCTAGAGGATGCAAGGGGACGGGATCTTATTACCAAAGAGTATAATTAGGGATATTTCAAATCTAATATCGTTTGTCATATGTTTTTTTAACTTAATTGTTGTCCTTATGTTTTTCCTTGCCGAAAGTGTTTCCTAGCCGTGCGAAGAATTTTCGATGCCCTAAACACAATAAAAACTTAGCCACAAATTTAGATATTTTATAATAAGTAAACTTTATAAACAAACTGTTTGTTGACATAAAAATAAACTATTTACAAAAAGTACAACAAAAATATAAAATTTTATAGGACTATGATCCATAATGCAGTAATTTATATATAAAGCTATTAGCTTTTTTAAAAAAGTAAAAATGGAATAAAAGTTAACTGTTAAATACGAAGTTAAAGAAAATATAATTCAATAAAGTTAAATATAAACAAGTGAATTATTAGAAAGAAAGATAAATTTTATAAGAAGAAACAAAGATTTAAACCATAAGAAACAAGTATTTGTAGACATGCTTCTAAAATTTATTTGAAATCAATTTGATGCCGCCATTGTTTCTTCTTCAACCATATAGGCACGGCTAATATTTTACAGCCTCATTTTACATATATTTTCTAATCAAAATATACACCTCCTGATTAAGTCATCTAGATAGCAAATCTAGTGATATGAAACGAAGATATTATTTAATTTTCAATTTTGGAGCAAAAAGGTGATCCTACCATCTCATTTTGTATTCTTTGTTTTTAATATTATGTTATTTTGTGTCAGAATATGTTCACTTAGTTATCCTAGAGAATGCAAATCAAAATATTCTTATTCATAGATTTTATTACATTATTTTACTGTCTTTTGTAGAAACATAAATAATTCACAGTAAAAAGAATGGAATACAAAAAAAGTAGACGTAGGTGGCGCAGTGTTCCCCTGTATAGCCGCAGAGAGTCCAAAGAGTAACGTGCATTTTTTTTTTTTTGAACACGTTTTTTTTTTTTTTTTTTGAACACGAACGTGCATTTTTTCTTCTTTTTTCACCTTTCCTCAGTTTTGTTGTTGTTGTAAATATTTCCTTAATTATCAGATCACTCACAACTAATATTAATATGATCACTTGTTACAATCAATAAAAAGAGCGCCTCTTTTTCACTGCCCCGAATCTCTCTTTTTCCATAAACTATTCTATGGTGATTTTTTATACAACACTGATTGTTAGTCTTTTTTTTTATTTTGAAACACACACTGATTGTTAGTCTACTCTTTGTAATTAGTTCGCCGAATCATTGATTTCATGGTGCGTGAAAAATTAAGAATATCTATAAATTTAAAGAAAAATACTGACATCCAAATGTACTATAATAAATTTAAGCTTCACTAAGAGATTTTCAATCATAAAAAACCGTAAGAACAATTCCAGTATATCTCTAAAATTTTACTCGAAATTCTATTATAAAATATATTTTACATAACTTTATATGAAAATTAAAAATGTTAATTTTCTTTATATTCAGGGAAATGTTGCTATTTCCTTTATTTAGAATAATTTTTTTGTATTTGCAGAAAAATATTTTAAATTTTATAATCCTATATATAGTTAAATAAATAATTTTAATTAATTATAAATTCATTTTTGATCATATGATTTCTGTAGACAAATGTGTTGTGATTAGACATAAAATTCATTTAAATGATTATTAAAACTTACTTAAAGCTACGTTAAAGTACGAGAAGAGAACCTAAGGCATCTAGGTGAGCAATTAATATTCTTAGAGACTAGATAAAATCATAAAACGTATAATTAAACGAGAACAGATCATCTCCAAAAAAGAACTCTATTTTGAAGTTTCCAAAGCTCTATATTTGAAGTTTCAATGTGTTCTTCTCCAAAAGTAAAATTTCAAACCTAACTTCAAAATTATTTATATTTTATACTATGGTCCTTATATTTGTCATAGTTGATGTAAATTCATAAAACTTCTATAAATAACTAGTACATAAATATAAACATTACAGAAATATTAATTAAAAAATTTTACACTAAAATATAAAATTATAAATAAAAATACATAATTAAATATTAAACTGCAAGCAAATACTACATTATTCCATAAAATTATTTCCGTAATGCTCTCATATATAATCAACTAGTGCATTTCGAAGTAAGAAATGATTCTCTTTATTTTTTATTTGTAGATTACGAACCAAAAATTGTTGAAAACGGATATCCTCATAATATACCCGCTGATAGTTTGATATCATCAAACGAAAAAATCCTTGATCTTTTAAACGAAAGTGCAACAAGCATGGAAAAAAGTCATGAGATGATTGAATTACGACTACAAAATGAAGCAAAAAAGTTAGTTTTTAAAGAAGTAAAAGAGGAAAATAAAATATTGCTTAAAAACTTAGCTTCTATGGATGATGTTAATATTCTTGAATACATTCGATCTGAACAAGAAAGAATCGTACGAAAAAGGCGTCAAGAGCAACAACAACAATCATCTTCGGTTAGACAAAATTTGTTTGGACAATATTTTGGAAATTTGAGAGGTTCTGGAGCAAATTTACCAGACTATTAGTGTTGTTATAATATTTAAATTTGAGTAATAATTATGTCTTCATGTGTCTTTTTAATAAGTTTTTATTATGGTTTTTTGTAATATTCTTGTTGTTTAATTCTAGTTTTAAAATATTATAAATCTTGTTTTAAAATTTTTATTTAATTTCATGTGTAAAACTTAAATTTATAAAACAAATTTGAAATATTTATGAGATATAAAAGTTTTAAGGATTAAAACAATAAACAAAAAAATATTTAAAAATTGTAAATATGATATATAATTGTAATGACCAAAATGCAAATAAAAAGATTTTGAAAAGTGAAACTCTATATTTGGAGTTTCACTCTTCAAAACTTCAAATTTGAAGTTTTGAAGTTTCTTTTTGGAGAGCAAAAAACTCTATATTTGGAGTTATAGAGTTTATTTTAGAGATGTTGTTAGCCATAATTAATACTCCGTTAAACTATACGTACAGGCACATGTGCTAACTCTTTTTTTATAACTACGTAAAAATCATAAATGTTATATAACTCCAAGGAAAATTTGATCAAGAAAAAAATTTCTAAGAAAAAAAACTAAATTGTTCCATGTTAAGATAAAATTCGCCACGTGACAAACTCTAGTCCATGGGATGAGAACAAGAAAGCTTGGACCGTGGATCATCCCCCGTGGGTGTGAGACTCGGAGTCGATAGAGAGAGAAAGAGAGTATTTCTCTAATTATATTTACTTTCACTCGGACAGAACTAGAAGCGTTTTGTTCAGACAAAGCCGAAGTGAGAAGGGGAAAGAAAAGCTTTTCACTTTGGTTTTCACAGAATCTGCAAAAACCCAAATCAGAGAGACTTAAATTCTAGGGATGAGCAGAGCAGAGCAGAGGAAAGAGAAAGCTAAAGAACGCGGCGGCGTGGCAGAAATCTATTGAGAAAAACAAAGATCATACACAGACCCAGCTTAAATTCTTCTTTCTTAATTCTCTTTTATTTCTTTCTTCTTCTTACTTTCTCCCACTTCAACTACTCATTACTTTTTACCAAAAAAACAAAAAAACTACTCATTACCAAGAATCACACTTTGCTCCAAGAGAGATAAATTAGGATTTAGATTCTAACAGCTTTAGTGAGAAAAAGCTGAACTTTAGTGAGAAAGAGAAGCAAATAGGAAAAGGATTTCATGGTAATTAGGGTTTTTGAATTATGGATATTGTTTGGTCAAGATTAGGGTTTGAAGTGTTAGGTCTTAGGAAATGGCTGGGATGTTTTCACTAGGAGGAAACAACAACAACAACAACGGAGACCAAGAAGAAGGAAATCAACAACAACAAAAGACAAACTGGGTTTGGTATAGATCAAACACAAACACCAATAATATTAACCCAAGCTCGAGCGTATGGCAGATTCCACCAGAGCAACAGATTCTCATGCACCACCATCAACCACATCCACAACAACAAAGCATAGATCTTGATCCAGGTCATCAGATAGACGTCTCTGATATATCCACATCATCAAGATCCATCACCATAAGCTGTCGGGACTGTGGAAACCAAGCCAAGAAAGATTGCACTCACCTGCGTTGCAGAACTTGCTGTAAGAGCCGCGGCTTCGATTGTTCCACTCACGTTAGGAGCACGTGGATTCCCGTTGCGAGACGCCGCGAGAGACAACAGCAGCTTCATATGTCAACATCTGGAGGCGGAGGCCGTGGTGGTAGCGGCGGTTTGAGTATCCCTAAACGTCATAGGGATACTACTCTTCCGGGAACATCCTCCTCTCGCTTACCATCCGACTCAGCAGGTTTTAGTTTCAGATTTGGTTTAATTATTCTGACGACTTCAGATTCCAACCATATTTGATGTGTTTTTAGAACAAAACTGGGTTACATTTAAAAACACAGCTGTTAATGTTCCATTTTACGGCAATTTTTTTTTGCTTATAGTAAGAATATAACGTTCTGACTTTATGTTTTTTTCATCAAACATCTTTAAATTGTCAATTTCGTTTGATTTTTGAGATTTTCAAGATGTCTGATAAAACCATTATGTGTTGTGTTCTGTTGTGAAAGCAGTCATCACATAAATTAATTTGAAAACACAAACGCTACTAGAGAAAACATTAATTAGGCGCAAGAATCTATTGTTTATGTGGGATTTTTCGGGTGTATTGTTTGAAATTTAATGTGTGTATTTTTTTAGGGTTAGAAATGGGGAAGGCGACTTTTCCACCCGAAGTGAGCTCTGATGCGCTTTTCCGGTGTGTAAAAATGAGCGGCGTAGACGAAGGAGGAGATGGTCAATACGCTTATCAAACGACGGTGAACATCGGAGGTCATCTCTTCAAAGGAATTCTATATGACCAAGGCCCTGAAAGCAGCTACATGAGTGGTGGCAGTGGCGGAAGCGATCATCATAGCTCTTCTGCAGGAGGTGGAAATACGTCTAATACTCCAGCTATAGCAGACGGTGGAAGAGGAGGATCCTCGGCGATGTTTGTAGATCCTAATTCTGGTAGTTACTATTCAAGTAACATGATGACGATGTTCGTGCCACCAGGTACGCAATTCTATCAAAACCCACCAAGATCTTGATTAAATCAAGAACTCCAGTTTTTAATATAATATATTGAAACTATATATGTAATGTGTGTTTTGAGTGTTTTTTCATCAGCCCTATGTAATAGATGGACGACTTTTCATATCGTATCAACATCTGCATGTTTGTTTGTCTTGTAATATGTGTTTAATTTTATGCTTCTTGTACGGTAATGAATAATTATCATAAATATTATTGGTGGTTTACGTTAATATGTAAGTTTTGTTTTTTTTTGGTTCTCGATGTTGCCGGTTTGCTTCTCCCATTGGGTAACCTCGAGAAATTCTTGTGTTTTAATATTGGATAAATTATAATATTTTCATATGGTATAGTGAAGTCTATCTATATTTAAAAGTAAAGTAACAAACTAACTAAAGTGAAATCAATAGTGACAAACGACAGGAAAGCAAACGAGGGCAAAAAAATTTCAGCATATAATAAGTTATGATAACCGTACTGGCCGGTCTCATATATTGTCGATTCTACACATAGAGGGTTCCACTTCACAATGAATTGGTGTTTGAAAAGTTATGAACTCGTGGATTAATGATATAGATTGTTCATGCATCACAGGCCATGGTAACAGCATTGGTATATAAAACCAATTACTTTTAGTGCATACTAAGATTTAGTTAATTAGCTCCTAGCTAATACAACCTTTCCTAGAGTTAAATTAGTCTTGCTTATACCTTAGGTTACACAAACACATTAAATAATGTAGCAGATTGCATAACTAACAAAATATGAAAACATTAATATTTTTCTCTCTGTGACGTCTTTCCGACGCCAACAATCTATATCTTGTATAACACCAACAAGCTTATATATTACAGTACCAAAAAATAACTTCTTGTTATATTGCCACTATGCTGCTAAGAAACATCGGCCATAAGATATGTATATCAATATCATGACTTCATAACCAGTGAGCTCGTTTAGTGAGAGAAAAATTACTATTAGTTTTTTTTTTTTTTTTTGGAACAAAAAATTACTATTAGTTACATATTCTTTTTTTATGTGTTCAAAAAAAAAAAAAGTTACATATTCTTTTTTTTTTTAATGAATGTCAAATTTATTCAATCCAAAAAACTTTTTTACAATGAATTAGTTACATTTTCAGTATATAAAAGTCTAATTAATTCGTAGAATGAGTATATTAAAGAGAAAACGACCATTAAAACCCTGAACTTTTAAATTAAAGTGAAAAAACTTCCAATTCGTGTTCGAGCCAAAAAAATTCTCAACTTTCAAATATTTGTTTTTTAACACTTATATTTTGTTGACTTGACCATTTAAGAAACCCGAATAGTCAACTATTAAAATCGATTAAAAATAAACATTTGTTAACTCTCTAACCGACATCATTTTAAAAATTGATTAAAAAATTGATCAAACGACATTTTTTTTTGCTTATGTAAGCATTTAAAACATCTCTTTCGCGAAACCAGAGCGAAGAATATGAAGTTGATTTGGAGATCTGGTTTCGCGAAAGAGATTCTTTAAGTGTTTACATAAGCAAAAAATGTCGTTTAATCAATATTTTAACAATTTTAAAAATGATGTCATTTAGAGAATTCACAGACATTTATTTTTAATCCATTTTAATAGTTGACTATTCGGGTTTCTTAAATGGTTGAGTCAACAAAATATAAGAATTAGAGCAACTAATATTTGAAAGTTGGGATTTTTTTAACTCAACACGAGTTGAAGATTTTTTTGGTTTTAATTTTAAAGTTCTGTTTTAATGGCTGTTACTCGTATATTAAATATTTTATTATTATATAAATCTTGATAATCTAATTGCGCATATATTACCCGAAGTTTGGAAGCAATAACAATGTATAAATTATAAATAACTAACGTAATCCTAATTCCCCGGGAAATTAGACAGGTGTGAAACTACGAATACAGATCCATATATAACATGTTCACTTTGTTGATCATAAATACAAGAAATTAGGGAGACAAGAAACAAGTAAACCACATGACGTTACGTATAGTTTATAGCCTCGGGAACGTACCTTGACTTGCAAGTCACCTATCCTCCCTTAATTTTGAACTCTCCAAGAGTGAAGGACAGAACTAGAAGAGATATGGTTTCTGGTTGGATTCGAGTTCAAGAAGATACATATACAACCAAAGGCAGACAAAGAGAGAGAAGTAAAGATGAAATTAATAATAGTGAGGAAGGTTGAAAAGATTGGAAATAAAGAGGGGCAAGTAAGGACGACGTACCAACCAAAAGAAAAGAAACTAGCTAGGGCTTTTGGTAGAGTTTTACATAGGGTGGGGATGAAAGAAATTGCCTCAGTGATGCAGTGACCTATTATTGTGGTGTGCGCGCCCATACTTTTCATCAGCTTTTTTTATTCTTTGGACAAGACACACATACACACCTTTACGTACATGTATACGACCCCATGTATGTAAAAAATAATTACAATATTGTTAGTGTTATAAAAGACATATAGAGACAGCGCCGCTTTAGTTGAAAATATAAAAAGATGTGGGATCCGCTGCACTATTTACACAGTAAATTTTCTTTTATATATTTGCGTTCGTTTGTAAATACACTGAAAACTTTTCTCTTCCTTTCAATAAGAAACACTCTCTCTATATCAGTGTTATCTTCTCCTACGGGTATAAAATTTTGCTTCATTTAAATTTCTGCGATATAATAAAATTCCAGTTCTTTTTATAACACGTTATCAGCACGATCACTCTGCGATTCGGTAAAATTTATTTGTATCATTTATACCCTGTTATAATGGTCGGTATACCGCCTCTACTATTATTTATATCATGTTATAATGGCCGGAATACCGCCTATATTATTTACTAGTAATTTAATTTATTTATTGGTCGGCCGAGCCGCCTTATATCATGTTTATTATTTATTGGTCGGCCGAGCCGCCTTATATCCTGTTTATTATTTATTGGTCGGCCGAGCCGCCTTATATCCTGTTTATTATTAATTGGTCGGCCGAGCCGTCGTATAATTTATTTATTATTCTGCATTGATCGGCTGAGCCGTCGCATGATTAATTATCATAACATAAATATTTCATTGTCATAATTTTTTTACTTTTATGAAATTTTATAGATTTGATTGACTGATTAATACGATATTTTCAGACTGATTTTTAGTGCACTCGATTTAACCCCAACGGTCACAAAGAAATTTTTTCAAAAATTTCCCCTTTCTCCAACGGTCATGAACAGTAATTTTCATCTATAAATACAACTCATTTTCACTCTATTTCATCATCCAAAACATTTCATCTTCTCTCAAAAATTTCAAATCGCTCTCCTCTGATTTTTCATTTCAAGAAAGATGATTCGCGCACTTTTGTTTTTATGTGCCATTTTTATTTGTGTTTCTATTTATGGTTTATTCGTTGGAGAATTTACTCTGAGTGAATTTAAGATGAATATCGGTTTAATTTTCTTTACATCGCTTCTCCTTGTAATTGCTTGCATGATTAATGTAAACAGTTTCTTTTAATATTAATAATATTCTAATAATTTTTATTTATATGCTTTAGAAATACAAATGGCAAAAATCGAGAAACTTCAGTTTCCGGCATTGGAAGTAACTGGGACAAACTACACGGCATGGGTTACAAACATGGAGCTCCATCTAGATTCCGAGGAAATACTCGGAACAATAAAAGACGGCAATATATCAACCTCTCATGAAAAGGCTAAGGCCGTGATATTTCTGAGAAGGCATCTAGATGAAAATCTTACGCATGATTATGCGAGAACCAAAGATCCCTTAGATCTTTGGAAAGCTCTGAATGAGAGGTTTGATAACCAAAAGAAAATTACTCTCCCCCATGCACTCGATGAGTGGAAAAAACTACGATTTCAAGATTTTGAAAAAGTGGAAACGTACAATTCCGCTATATTGAGAATAGCGGCGCAATTAGATTATTGCGGTAAGCCTGTCTCGGAAGCAGAAATGCTCGAGAAAACTTACCAAACGTTTCACAAAAATCATTATGTTCTACAAGAACAATATAAAATTGTGGGTATACGAGGTTCTCTGAACTCGCTGTGGCGCTTATAATAGCGGAGAGAAATAATGAACTCCTCATTAAAAACCACAATGCCCGACCCACGGGAACCAAAGCATTTCCTGAGGTAAATGCAACGGATATAAAAAATCTGGAAAAAGGAAATTATTCCTATCGTGGGCGTGGTCGTGGCCGTGGTCACAATCGTGGTTTTGGTCGTGGTCGTGGTTATCGATTTAACCGCAACTATGAAAGGAGTAACAACCCAAGAGGAAGGGGATCCAACACATGGAATCGATCTGATCGGGTAAAAGGGAAAGAAACCCAAGAAAACCCTACTCATAAAAATGAGAACGTCTGTTACAGATGTGGATCGAAGGGACACTGGTCTCAAGTATGTCGAACTCCTCGGCATCTATGCCAATTGTACCAAGAATCTATTAAAGGCAAGGCAAAGGAAGTAAATCTCAATGAACACCTTGTGGGTACAACATCGACATACCTCGAATCCTCTGACTTTATGGGAGATTTCGACGAGACCACTCAT
Source organism: Brassica napus (assembly GCF_020379485.1). Classification (NCBI taxonomy): domain Eukaryota; kingdom Viridiplantae; phylum Streptophyta; class Magnoliopsida; order Brassicales; family Brassicaceae; genus Brassica; species Brassica napus. Next base: position 53,819,651 of record NC_063450.1, on the reverse strand, counting down.
CAAAATAATTGAAGTGTTTGTACTGATCAAGCTTAATAATGCCTAGTGATGCCATAAAATATTATGTATTTCACTTTCAAAATAATGTTATATTTCAAAATATCTAATGTATAATTATTGATGAATAATATGTTTAATTATGAAAGTTTATTTTCTTTATTAATATTAACTGTGTGTTACAGAAATGGATAAGAAAGCAAATGGAACAACAACTAAACAAATTGGTAGAGAAGTTTGCATACCAGATAGTGGCACAACGCACACTATACTGAAGGATAAGAGATATTTCTCTACTTTAAAGTCAGTAAAAATGACTATAAACACAATATCAGGTCCTACAGACCTGATCGAAGGAATTGGCAAGGCGAACTTTATGTTGCCTAATGGAACAAAGTTTTCCATAGATAATGCCTTATATTCTCCAAATTCTAAGAGAAATTTGTTGAGTTTCAAAGATATATACCGTCAAGGGTATAACACTCAGTCTGCAACTGAGAATGGAAAGAAGTATTTGTATATAACTTCTGAAAAATCAGGCAAAGGCCTTGTACTGGAAAAATTTCCAGAACTTCCTTCTGGATTGCATCACACTTATATTGATGCTATAGAATCACATCTTGTGATAAAAAGAAATCCAGAAGATGTTACATTATGGCATGATCGCCTTGGTCATCCAGGCACTACAATGATGCGAAAAATCATTGAAAGCTCACATGGTCATTCAATAAAAACCCAAGATATATACCAAAGTAATAAAATGACATGTGATGCGTGTGCTCTTGGGAAATTAATCATAAGACCATCACCAACCAAAATTGACAAAGAATCACCAAAGTTTTTGGAAAGAATCCAAGGTGATATTTGTGGACCAATACATCCACCGTGTGGACCATTCTACTACTTTATGGTATTAATCGATGCATCGAGTAGATGGTCACATGTTTGTTTGTTATCATCTCGAAATATGGCATTTGCGAGATTTCTAACTCAGATAATCAAATTAAGAGCACAGTTCTCAGATTATCCAATTAAAAGAGTTAGATTAGATAACGCTGGTGAATTCACATCCCAAGCTTTTAATGATTATTGTATGGTATCAGGGATTGAAGTAGAGCATTCTGTTGCTCATGTTCATACACAAAATGGTTTGGCAGAATCATTAATTAAACGGCTGCAACTAATTGCAAGGCCATTGATCATGAGATCAAAACTCCCAACCTCTGTATGGGGACATGCTATTCTGCATGCAGAAGCACTAATTCGGATAAGACCAAGTGCATACCACAGATATTCTCCATTACAGTTAGCATTTGGAAAAGAACCAAATATCTCTCATCTAAAAATCTTTGGTTGTGCGGTTTATATTCCAATAGCACCACCGCAACGTATAAAGATGGGACCGCAAAGACGGTTGGGAATATATATTGGCTATGATTCTCCATCAATAATAAGATACCTAGAACCACAAACTGTGATGTGTTTACGGCACGATTTGCCGATTGTCATTTCAATGAGAAAGAATTCCCAACTCTAGGGGGAGACAATAAACAAGTAGGAAAAGAGATAATGGAGTGTACCATCGTTATTACACCTTGATCCTCCTACGAAACAGTCAGAACTAGAAGTTCGACGTATCATGCATTTACAAAATATAGCAAATCAGCTACCTGATGCATTTGCTGATACCAAAATGGTAACTAAATCACATATACCCGCTGCAAATACTCCTGCTCGTATTGAAATACCACAAAATGGTGGAACGGCAGTTGATACACGTGAATCAGGAACACGTTTAAAGCGCGGTAGACCTATTGGTTCAAAGGATAAACTTCCTAGAAAACGTAAGGAATGTGAAAAGCATGATACTCCCAAAATAACAGAAAATATTTTGGACGAAGAAAATTGTGAATCTAACGACAATATAAAGCATCTTGAATCTGAAGGAAATCATGAGATTTCTATCAATTACATCCATAATGGAAAGATATGGAAACGAAATGAGATGGATGATATTGATGACGTTTTCTCATACCTTTTAGCAAAGGAAATAAATGAAGAAAACGAAGATCCAGAACCAAAGTCTGTATATGAATGTCAAAAGAGACATGACTGGATAAAATGGAAAGATGCAATTCAAGTCGAATTAGATTCGCTTAACAAACGAAATGTATTCGGACCTATTGTGCTCACACCCAAAGATGTAAAACCTGTTGGGTACAAATGGGTGTTTGTCCGAAAAAGAAATGAGAAAAACGAGATTACAAGATACAAAGCTCGTCTCGTAGCCCAAGGTTTCTCTCAAAGGCCAGGAATTGATTATGAGGAAACTTATTCTCCTGTCATGGACGCAATCACATTTAGATTCCTGATGAGCCTAGCGGCCAATGAAAATTTAGAAATGCGTCTCATGGATGTCGTTACGGCATATTTATATGGATCATTAGATACTGATATCTATATGAGAATCCCAGATGGATTTAAAATGCCAGAAACGTTAAGTTCCAAACCTAAAGAGTTATGTGCAATAAAATTGCAAAGATCATTATATGGGTTAAAACAATCTGGACGAATGTGGTATAATCGTCTCAGCGAACACTTAACAAAAGAAGGATACACGAATGATCCTATATGCCCTTGTGTTTTCATAAAGAAAACAACATCCGGATTTGTGATAATCGCGGTGTACGTTGATGATCTTAATATTATTGGAACTCAAAACGAAATCCAAAAGGCATCAAACTATCTGAAAGGAGAATTTGAGATGAAAGATCTCGGCCAGACAAAATATTGTCTAGGATTACAAATTGAGCATTCTCGAAAGGGTATATTTGTACACCAGTCTACATATACCAAACGAGTATTGAAACGCTTTAACATGGATAAAGCAACTCCTCTTAGCACCCCGATGGTCGTTAGATCACTTAATGTTGAAAATGATCCGTTTCGACCATCTGAGGAAAATGAAGAAATACTTGGTCCTGAAACTCCATACTTAAGTGCAATTGGAGCTCTTATGTATCTTGCAAATTGTACTCGACCTGACATATCTTTTGCTGTTAATCTTTTAGCGAGATTCAGTTCGTCTCCTACACGAAGACATTGGAATGGAATTAAACATGTCTTTCGTTACCTTCAAGGAACAACTGATTTAGGCTTGTTTTATCCTAAAAGTTCAAAAGGTCAAATGATTGGTTTTGCAGATGCAGGTTATTTGTCAGATCCACACAAAGCTCGATCCCAGACAGGATATGTTTTTACAATTGGAGGCACCGCCATATCTTGGCGTTCTCAGAAGCAGACACTTGTTGCTACTTCTTCAAATCACGCTGAGATCATTGCACTCCATGAAGCAAGTAGAGAATGTGTATGGCTAAGATCAATAAGCCGACACATCTGTTCAAGCAGTGGGATTGGCGAAAGTACGGAGCCAACTATTCTATATGAAGATAACGCGGCATGTGTTGCTCAAACGAAGGAAGGATATATCAAAAGTGATAGAACCAAACATATACCTCCGAAGTTCTTCTCATACACTCAAGAGCTCGAGAAGAATAAAGAGATTGAAGTAAGATATGTTCGATCATGCGACAATGCAGCCGACCTCTTCACAAAATCACTCCCTACCTCGGTATTCAGAAAACACATCCATAACATTGGGATGCGCCATCAGAAGGATCTATGACTGTTCATTCGAGGGGGAGCTTACGTAGTTGTACTCTTTTTACCTTACTATGGTTTTTCCCATTGGGTTTTCCTGGAAAGGTTTTTAACGAGGCAACAAAGACGTTAAGCGAGAGCGAATAGTGACACCGGCCCCCAAGGGGGAGTGTTATAAAAGACATATAGAGACAGCGCCGCTTTCGTTGAAAATATAAAAAGATGTGGGGCCCGCTGCACTATTTGCACAGTAAATTTTCTTCTATATATACGAACGTTTGCGTTCGTTTGTAAATACACTGAAAACTCTTCTCTTCCTTTCAATAAGAAACACTCTCTCTATATCAGTGTTATCTTCTCCTACGGATATAAAATTTTGCTTCATTTAAATTCCTGCGATATAATAAAATTTCAGTTCTTTTTATAACAGTTAGATGAATATTAATGAATTTTAGACGGTATACATTCATTTTCTAGTCCAATTGTTCATAAGTATCATTTCACGTACTACTTAATTCACTAAAGTCCATATTAATGTTTTACGGAATTGTACTAATCTTGAGATCTATCGTGGAAAATACTGCGGTTGTCTGTCTTGCAATCAAATTTTTGTACAACTTTTTTAGTTAATTCTAATATAAATTTCTCAATGAAAAGTACGTATGTAACCGTGGTTACTAAGACTGTAACTCGGTAGAGATATATGTGAAAATTACTTATAGAATATCATATAACTTGAATGACATATGGTGCAAACTTATTAGGTGAAGATATGAAAATCAAACATAAGTGATATGAACCAATCAACTTATAGAATATCATATAACTTGAATGACATATGGTGCAAACTTATTAGGTGAAGATATGAAAATCAAACATAAGTGATATGAACCAATCACATATGTGTGTGTTTCTCTTCTCGCTTTCTGATTTTATCTTTTAAGACCGAGCATTAAGAGGACAAGCTTGAAGTAAGCTTCACAAAATGCTAGTCTAATAAAAGTGAGCTTGAAGTTGTTCCATGGAGGGTATCGAGGTTCAAGATCAATTGCTAAGCTTCCTTCCATTATTGCCTTCTCGTGACTGAAACATTCAAATGAGTATTTCCCGTGATACCTTCCCATTCCACTCTCTCCCACTCCTCCAAAGGGCAACGCATCACACATATACTGCAATTCCAAGCACCACTCGAAGACATGAGAAATGTATTTTTTTAATGATTAGAAAATTATAGGTCCGAAGGCCCGTAGATCCGCTTAGACTAGTTTGATGGGGATTAATTAATCAATCTTGTGTGTGTGTGGAATATGGACTATATTATATATACCTGGATCATGACGTCGTTGAAGGTAACACTTCCAGAGGATGTTTCTGACAAGATTCTAGTTTTAAGTTTCTCGTCCTTGGTGAATGCATAGATGGCAAGTGGCTTTGGTTTTGACTTGATGAACCCTATGCTTTCTTGGATGTCACGTAACTTCATTACATCAGAGGAAATAGAAAAAAAAATCAGCAAGGATTAGTCAACTATTTACTCTAGTGAATACTTTAACTATGCTTACTGTGATGATCGGGAGAATTGGACCAAAAATTTCTTCATTCATTATCTCAGAATCAAGAGGAGGATTCAACAAGATCGTTGGCTCAACATACCTGTCATACAAAACCTAGGTTAAAGGACTTGTAAAACAGATTCCGTGTTATGAAAGAAACATGATTAAATCAAAATTATACAGCTTCTCTTCGTCCATGGAGCCACCATAGACGATTGAAGCTTGAACACGAGGATCATTAAGAAGACGAGACAATCTCTGAAAGTGTTTCTTGGTGACAATCCTAGCTACACATCCAGATTCTTTAGGGTTTTCTCCAAAGAAAGACTTTATCACCGGCTTAAACATTTCAATCTATAGAAAAAACAACAAACTCTTAGAGATACTAACAGAAACAATGCTTGCATTTGTGTGGACACGTACCAGAGAAGACGCAAAACTCTGTTCGACAAGAACGTAATCTATGGAGATACAAGCTTGTCCACTGCAAGATCCCCATTTTCCTCCAGAGATCCTCTTAACAATCGACTATATGCTCATGAAAGTTAATAAAATTCAGACACTTTCAAGATTACTTAATATTGGATGTAAGAAAAACAGAAAAAAAAACACATACCATTATGTCCTTTGAAACAGAGTGGTGATCAATAACGGTGGGACATTTTCCACCAAGCTCCAATGTCACAGGAGTCAAATGCTCTGCAGCTGCAGCCATTATAATCTTTCCGATTCTTGGACTCCCTACAAACAAACAACAATTAGGCATATTCCACTACAACAAGCATGTAAATGAATGAAATCTCACGTCGGTTGTTATAGAAATAATTAACTAATATATAAAGAGAAAGGACCAGTCTATTTATTCGTCAATTGATTTTAAGTTGAAATCCGTCATCATAATGACTGAATTCAACAAAGCTAGTTATAGAGTGTTGAGGTGTGAATAGAGTGATACCGGTGAAGAAGATCTTGTCCCATTGATGCTGCAAGAGGATAGTTGCGACATCAGGTCCTCCTTCGATAACTTTTATGGCTTTGTTGTCGAGATAAGACGGGATCGTCTTGGCGAGAAAGGCAGATGCGTTAGGGCTTAATTCAGATGCCTTGAGCAGCACGGTGTTACCTGCTGATATTGCCCCAATCATTGGGTCCAAAGACAAAGCTGACCACAAACAATTAAAAAGCACAATATTTAACTCTATTAAAATATTTCAAAAAGGAAAGTGATTCAAGATCCAAACTCTTACATATAGGAAAGTTCCAGCTAGACAGAACAAGAACCGTCCCATACGGTTCTGAGATCACTTTCCCCGTTGCTGGGTAGAACAGCAGAGGAAGGTTGCTCTGTTTTTTCATCACCAAGAAAACAATTATCCAAACAAAAAATGATTAACCAATATTTTTATCTCTCATACTACAATTATTAACGTATGCGCATGGTGTAGGGTCCTTACTTTTCTGGGAACAACCCATTTGTCAAGACTGTTTAAAGCAGTAGCAGCTGATCTCATGACAAAACCAAGCTCGTCTCTAAAAGCTTCAGTACTGTGTTTGCCCAAATCTTGAAACAGAACATCGCACATCTTTTCTTCGTTGTCTTTAACCATCTCGATTATAGCTTTGAGCTGTGTCTTCCTCCACTTCACACTCCTCGTCCTCCCGCTCGCAAACGTCTCTCTCATCTCTCTCAAGCTCAGATCCACAGTCTCCTTCATGGCTTCCATGGCTTTTACTCTCTAACTCTCTCGACTCTATTCAGAAGCAGAGTTTGGTTTTATTAAGAAGCTCTCTGCTTGTTTGTTTGTTTTTGATTGCCTCTTTTGGAGCTAGAGTGTTTCATTTTCAAGATTCAACCACTTATAGGTGGTGTTTAAAAGGGGAAAGAAAAAAAACTAGTTGGGAAAGTGATAAGGTAAACATTAAATAGGTTCTGCTATCTTAGGTTTAACAATCGTTATCATGAAGTTACATGTCCATGTCTTTGTATTAAATGTTATAGTTTATAGTTTTATGCAATGTTCACGTGTTAGATATTATAATTTCTACAAATGCTTTTAGTATATTATATGAAATATATGAATCGGTGACATTTAATTGGTGTGTTTTCACAACTAACAAAGTCCGGAACGTCGGTTATTGAAACCGGACATTGAATGCCTCGCCGCTGGTAAACATCAAATTCTTTATTTATTTTTGTTAGTGACACCCGCAATCAAATTCATACATAGTTGGGAACTTCAGTAAGTTTGCATATTAATTGGAAACCTCAATAAGTTAGCGTCAGTACTACGTTAGTGTAGGTGATTGATGGACCAATTTTAGATCTGTTATTATTCTTATGTAGTGTAGGTGATTGTTGGCAAAACAGTCATACAATTCTGATCCGATCTAGAAACTGAAAATACTACAACAAATTTTTCATATATTTACGGAGAAAATGATATTTTAAATATTATAATTTGAGGGAAAATTATTTTTTTTAACCTTGCATCTAAAGTAAAATTTATCGATCAGGATTTTCATATAAAATTGTCCATTATGTGTTGGTTGTTAAAAAAAAAAAAATTTGTCCATTATGTACTGGTTGCTTCTCTGCCGACACACATGGAAACCCCATTGAACATCCATCCTACTTTTTACTGCCTTTAAGCGATCCGGCCCATTTTACTAACTAGGCCTGTATTATATTTTTTGGCGATGGTTATATCCCTGGAATAATGGAGCCCATTGGACTAAATAGGCCTGTATGGTATGCTTTTTATTACGATGATCAGATCCGAAAAAATAGGAGCAGTACAAGGGAGGGGTGTTCCGAGAATCGAACTCGGGACCTCTCGCACCCGAAGCGAGAATCATACCACTAGACCAAACACCCGGTTGATGATGTAGCTGTACAGCTACTAACTATCTATTATATCGGAAATTCTATATGAAATAAACTTTTTAAAAACATGGATTATACTTTCTGATTCGTTTGTTGATTTCATTTGATAATAATTTAATATGTAATTTTCAATTTAACTGATATGCGAGTGGAGTAAATTTTTAGTAGATGTGAAAAATTGACAAGTCAAATAAAGAAGTTAAATCTTCCAATTGATAACATTAACCAGAAAAAATGATGGAGATGCGTAAAGTGGCGGAAACCACAAGGCACCGAAACGTAATTGATGGGCCCAAATCCATTTCTTATCGTCACTAATTATAATCCAAAAATGAAGACTCTAGCAATTTATTTAGCTTTTGCCCAAAAAAAAAAATCAATTTATTTAGCTAAATAAGTAAATAAACATTATTATGAAGTCAAAGTCTAAAAACCTTTCAATACGTTTCATTTTTTTTTATTAAAACTCATAAGCCGCCCAAAAAACAATAAAGCTCATAAGATTAAGTAGCATTAACCTAATATTTAAACAAATCTTATGAATAAGCTCAAAAGAGCATATGCACATGTGGAATGTCGTGAATCTAACCTTCATGATATTAAATGTGAACCAATGAAAATGGTTGATTACTTACTAGTTTTTGTGTTTAATGTTCAATGTTTAATGTTTCTTCGTATAATTAGTGTTAATTTGTATTAGAGTTATTCTTGGGTTCACCCTCTAGGGTGAATCTTTAGGTTCACCAACCAATAAAAAATTGTCATTTTAAATCTAATATCTTTTAATTAAAGAAACCAAATAACTTGGCAAATTATATTATTTTTTCAAAATAAAATTTAAAAGTAAATAAAAAATAATATATAAAAAACGAATTCAAAAAAAAAAATGTTGTCAACAAAACACTAAACCCTAAACTCTAATACTAAACCCTAAACTCAAATCTTAAACCCTAAATCCTTGGGTAAACCCTAAATCCTTGGGTAAACCCCTAAACCCTTGGAAAAACGCTAAACATGTTGTCAACAAAATACTAAACCCTAAACTCTAATCCTAAACCCTAAACTCAAATCATAAACCCTAAATCTTTGGATAAACCCTAAATCCTTGAGTAAACCCCTAAACCCTTGGAAAAACACTAAACATGTTGTCAACAAAACACTAAACCCTAAACTATAATCCGAAACCCTAAACCCTTGGGAAAACCTTAAATCCTTGGGTAAATCCTAAACCCTGGGGTAAACCCTAAACCCTTGGAAAAACACTAAACATTTTGATAAATTCTAAATTATAAATCTTTAACACTAAACTCCAAATCTTAAAAATAAATATATTTTTTTAAATAATCTTTTTTAGAACTATTGTTATTTTTATTTATTTTATTTTTTATTTTTTTTTATTTTAAAAGCATAATATAATTTGGCAAGTTATTTTGTTTACTTAATTAAAATATACTAGATCTAAAATGACAATTTTCTATTGGCTGGTGAACCTTGAACGGTAGGGGTGAATCTAAGAAAAAATCTTTTTATTAGCTACGTCATACATTTTAAACTCTGACACAACATAATTGTCTGGTCTGATATATCTTAGGATTGTAGCGGCAACTGGAAGATTAATTAATATGAAAATAAACTGGCTAATTTCCGAATAATATTTACGTTGAAAATATGGACAATTCATCCTTTTATTTAGAAGTGGTTCCCTTCTTTATTTTTCTTCTAGAGGGATTGGTTAGTTTTGCGGAGACTATTTGTGACACCCGTCACTTTCAAAATATAATAAATTGATAAAAGCGGAAATAAAATAATAATACAACTCAAATAATAATAATCTTCATATAATATAAAAGTCAATACGGTAACAAAAGGCCTAAAAACCCAACATCGATAACATCTGAAATATAAAATACGATATAAACCGAAAGTCTGAAATAGGAATAACATAGACGATAAAAGTCCAAAGGCCTAAAGGCCCGATAAAGATAAAAGCGGTAAAAGCGATAGAAGCCCAAAAGCCCAATAGCACCGGTCCGATAATCACTACTGCTCATCGGTCTCACCTAAAAGGGGGAAAGAATGAGGGGTGAGCGACAGGGGAATCGCTCAGCGAGGTATAGGATGCTACCCCGAAGTCCATGGACCCGGACATAGCACTCCGAATAAATATAATTTAATTCTAATGCATGTCAAACACAGTACCTAAAGTACTCAAGCAACAAACAATGGTCCTAGCGAGGTGCACACTCGCCGCCCACTAACAGGCCAAAACACTACCGAAAAGGTGCTCGGTTCATACACACACCGAAAAAGTGCTCGGTAACACACGCACGTAGACGATTTATCGACACTTCCAGTCTACGGCTCAACCGGTCGACTAAAGTTGGCCGTGACCTCCATACAATCCGGCATACAGCAGTCCGACTCTGTATCCGTCTCCAAACAAAAACAATCCTAGCTAAGAATTTACATTAAGTGAAACAATCAATGTTGAATCCTCTAACCCCCTAGTTCCGGTTTATGTAAAGAACCTAAAACTAAACAAGCAATGACAGACTCGATTTCACACAGACGGAACACATTAGAAATAAATTATACTTATTCGAGATCCTAAGCCGAATAAGAGGAGTTCGGGAATAGACCCTCACTTTAGCAACAATAAGAGGTGGTATCTATGAACTCCAGCTGCTCAAATGGACTCCAAATCTGAAATCAGATCGAAATTTCGAGTCAGAACGCCTTTCGAACGGTTTAAAACGGGTATTTACGGGAAAGTCAACTCGCTGGTCAAAGATTAATTATTTAATTAATTAATTAATTAATTAATTAATCCGGTTTTCCCTAACCGATTTCCAATTGATTTTAACCGACCGGTTTAACCTAACCGAATCAAAATCGATTTAAACCGGTCAAACCACCGGTTGACCGAGTCACCGAGTTGACTCACCGGGTTGACTCGGCCGAGTTGGCGAGTCACCGGCGAGTCACCGGTGTCGGTCGCCGGCGGCTTACCGGAAAATCAACGGCGGCGACGGCGGCTTCTCGGCGGCGGACGGACGGTGGTCAGTCACGGCGGCTCCGGCGAACTTTGGTCGGAGACGGCGGCGCGTGGCCGGAACTCGCGGTGGCTCCGGCGGACGGCGGTGGCGCGTGTGTTTCACGCGCGCGCCGAGGCGAATCTTCGGGAGGCGCGTGCGGCTTCGTCCGGGATCCGTTTGAGGTGTGGTTGGTGTCTACGGCTTCGTCTCGACGAGAGGAACACGATGATGGCCTTGGATGTACGAGATGATCAATGGTTAGGAAGTTATGGGTGATTTACTAAACGGAAACGAAAATGAGCTTAAGAAATGCGGTTTTCGGCGGTTACCTAGGGCGTTTATCGGTGGTGGCAAGCTGAACGTGATCACGGCACACGGTTGCTCCGGCGAGGAGCTCAGGTGAGCTTTCTCTCTCTCTCTCTCTTTCTCTCTCTCTCTCTCCCTCTCTCTCTCTTTCTCTTTAAAGAAGTTGGGGATGGTGGAGATGGTGGGAGTGGTGGGGATGGTGGAGATAGTGGGGATAGTGGAGGTGGGTCATTACACTATTCATTGTGGAAATAGTTTCCGTGTAAATAATAATGGCTCAAATACGAAATTGAACTTTTTCACAAAAAAACGAAATTGAATATCCCTTTATTTACTAGGGATATTCAATTTCGAAATGGGATATTCAATTTTAAATATTTTTTATTTAGAGTTTATGAATTTTAAATATCCCTTTATCCAAACGAAATTGAATATCCCTTTATGAAATCCGATTGGAAAAAACCGAAATCTAATTTGCCTATTTTGTAATCCTCACATAAGTAAAATCGATTCAAAAATAAGAAAGAAACATCAAAAGTGATCATTCAAAATCAAACGAAATGTAAACATATTTATTGATAAAAAAGAAAACTAAATAAATGAAAACATAAAATGAAAACCAAATTTTCATGAAATGAGAAACATTATTCAGCGAAAAAAACTAAAATCTAAAATTTTCAGGCTTCAACCATCAGCTTTCATATAATAGATAATTATTTTAGATGCTCAATAATATCTTAGTGTATTTTAGGTACATATATATTAAGAATTGAAATCATGTTTGGTACAAGTTTTTTTTTGAGATTTTGAATGATCCGGGGTTCTAATGGATATCCATTTAAGCTCGCGTTTGGTAAAGATAATATCTATAATCTGAAATACCATAAAACAAGATCCAATCGGTCCGGATTGGTTCGGATTTATTTTTATCAAATCCTAGTATTTATTATGCTAAGGGACGGCCCTAGACCATGCTAAGTGAAATATTTGCTACAGGTCTCCAATTTTTTTTTTTTTAAATACATACAGATAGATCCTCGAAATAAAAATTTAGGCTTCCAAATTCGTAAAAAAGTTTTTGCATAGACACAACAGTATGCCCCAAAATTTCAGTACCGCCCCTGAGTATGCCGCTAAATCATCACCACTTCTAGCTATCCAATATTGCTACGGATAATAATTGATTACTATTTTTTTTTTCTTTTTGTCCGCTAAAGAAAAACTGAAAGCATTATTTTAGCTTTTTCGAGTCTCGAAATTCATAGACTTACCAATAATAAAATTTACGAAGAATAGAAAGTCCATTTCATCGCAAACCCAAGCTCAAGACTTACCAAAAATAATTTTACAATTCAAATGTCAATACGTAAATTTGTCATCGTATGATTTTCGTATGTGTAGTTTTGTGTTTTCTGTTATATTACTCGGTGAAGGACTTATATAATCTACGACAACTTTTTTGAAACTTCTGTAAGTTTTTTTTTTTTTTTTTTTTTTTTTTTTTTGATAATCCAGGGGTTCCCCACTTACGTGGGTCATTCCCCTGGGCCCGGTTAGGCAGCGGTCCACTTCACCCGGGAGGGCTTTACCTGGGCTGGGGACAAGGCCCAACACCCAGTACCGCATTTGATGACAGAATTGGGTAGTTCGCCTCCGCTTGGCGTCGAACCCGTGAGCATGACAATTGGCCCACAAGGTCCTTACCAAGTGAGCTACCACATCCCGTCAACTTCTGTAAGTTTATCTTGAATGTCTTACATATCCCATGCGATGGCAATTTAAAGTCTCACAAGTACCATTTCTGTTTTAATATTAGTATGGTTTCGTGAATCAAATTTTATTTTAATGATACAGTTTTTAATTTGTAATATTTTGTTAATACTTTGTAATATTTAAAACTAATAATAAAATAATACTAAAATACTTTAAATATTGTTTTGTAAAAAGTATTTAAATGGATTACAAAAATTATTTAAAATCTCTAAGCGACATTTTTTAAAGAACCACTATTTTCAGTTTGACTAATGGAACATAATATTCAAATATTATTATTACATAGTTTGAAAATTGACTCGACTTCCATTTCTTTCTACTGTTAAATATTTTTTGTTTTTTTTTTGAAAAAACTGTTATATATTTTTCTCTTGAACTAGTTTAATATGTTTCTAAAGAGAGCCTTAGATGTTTAATAAGGATGAGCAACTAGCTAATTAAGATCATCTTCAAAGTTTTATCTAACAATTTTTTATTTCTACGCATAATAAAAGGGCGGAAAATCTTGTACGCAATATTACCATAGTAATTTGCAGAATCTATATGAATATATTTATAATAGTACGCAGTTTTTCTTCGTTTTTATGGATGCATAATTACCATAGTAATTTGCAGAATCTATATGAATATATCTACGTCGATGACAACAACAAAAAGACATCCATAAATCATCAATACTGAAAAGTAATCTAGAATTCGATCCAAAATCTTCCTATTATAAAGAAAAAACGTTAATGGAAAGAGTTGACTTGCTAAAATAAATGTCGACGTAATTGATTTGTCAAGCAAAGATGGGGTAATTGTTTTCTTTAAGATTTTAATTAATTTTATTATATTATGGAGATGAAAAGGAAATATTTGTCCTTTGTGGATAGCGGTTGGCTTCGGACGTCGGCCCTAAATCGAGGGCAAATCATTTTGGGAAAATACTAAAATAGACAGTTATTATAAACAATGAGATGGATTTCTTTTTCAAAAACTGAAATATTCTACTAAAATAGAACAGTATAAAATTCGTATTCTATATTTATAACTTCATAGAGATTTCAAAAATACAATAAAGGATTAAAACGAGTTCTTAGATGTATAGTAATTATCAAAATATTTTAAAATAAAAATATGAAAATGGATTTCTATAGTATCTCCCAAATATTATTACTAATTTCTGATAATGTATTTTTGAATATAAATTAATCAAATTTTAGCAAAAGGAAAGAAACAATTTTTTAATATATTATAAATAAACTGAATATTAGTCTAGGTTATGATAATGTAATTTTAAAATAGTAAAAATAATTCTAAATACCACAAGAATAATGACAAAAAAAAAACCACAAGAATATTAGTTTGTTCGTCATGCTACCTTTAACATTTCTATCATTTATCCTCTTGTACTGTTTCTTCTTTCATCTTGTGTGAACTTTTTTTTTTTGAAACTTTGTGGTTGAACTTGTTTCTGGTTGTATCTTTCTAAACTTGTTGGGCATCTATCTTAATATAACTAGTTGTTAAAAGAGTACTATAAAAATATGTTATATATATTTTAATTTTGATCATTAAAAACTATGTATTGTAGTTTACACATTCCTTTTGATTTATGATTATAACATGTACGTGGTTGTTTAAGTGTCATTTAGTTGAAGATTTTTAGATTTATTTTTAATACTTTTTGGTGGAACTAATAATTATTGATTAATTTAATTAGTATTTGATAAACTTAATCAAGAAAACTTTCACAATATCAACAACTTCAATTTAACTTATTTTAATATAAGTAAGTTTTAAACAACAAGAACCCAGGGTGAAAATAAACTAATTATTTCGCTGACCAAAAGTTTATCTGCAACTACCTACTGCTACCTACCAAACATTATTTGCAACTAATTAATTTAACATAAATCATGCTCAAATTGACTTACAATACAATAAAATAACGATAAACTCTTTTTCAGTTTTTTGTTTTGTCAGCACTCTTTTTCAGTTTTTTGGTGATTTTAAATAAGTTATAATAACAAAATTGATGAAACTTTGTTTATAATGAAAGGTACAAACTGCAAATTTATTTGTTATAGTTAGGAATGGGCAATTTGGAAATTTCACTCTAACATATTTAAATTCAACTCTTCAAAATATGCAAATTAATTTAATGTATTTGTGCATAAAATATTATAAAATATTTTACTTATTCTATAAATACAATTTTATATATTTTTCATATATTAAATTTTAATTATCAAATTTTAATAAAAGTAAACCAATAATAATTAAACAATTAACAAAATCTGATAAAATTCATTAAAATTTAACGGTTGATCATTAATTATTAAATACTAATAAAACATAATTTTATTATGATAGAACAAATTTTATAGTAAAGTAAATGTTAATAATGTTTTTATAGAACAAACCAAAAAAAAAATGTTAAAAAGCTTTAAAATTTTATATTCTTGTGATATCATTTTTAATATGTGAATTTATCCCATTTGAATCTTAATTTACTAATAATATCATAATTTATAATGTTAATCAAAATCTTACATATGATTTCAATTTTATCTGAATCTAAATTAAATAATTATGACACGTATTAGCTTGACCATTTAATACGTTAACGAATGTATACTTTAAAATTATGGATGGTTTAATTTATATGATTACAGAACTAACGAGTTTGCCAAGTGCGAAACATGCATTGTTACGCACACCTTCGTGATATAAATGTGACATACAAAGTTATGATCTTGGAGTAAACTAGTTGACTTAGTTTCAGAAAAAAACTAGTTGGCTAGATTTTTTTCCTATGTTGTTTGCATGTATCACAGAAACTCGTTGGTGAATCTTTTTATCAAAAAAAAAAAAAACTCGTTGGTGAAGCTGGAAAATTAAAATTAAAAGACTAACTAATGAGAAGTAGAAATCAAAATATCACTTCTAAAAAATAGATAAACAATAGCAATCAATTGTTTCTTCCTTGACTATGCTATAGCTAAATCGATTATGCACTAATCCATTATATTAGAACCAGAGTCGGCCTTTACTAGAAGCAAGGAAAACATATGGTTAGACTTTGGAAAGGATTTACTGTATGATATATCTGTTGGTGGTCATCGTTCAAAAAGAAAAACTGTGTTTGCTTTAAAATGCAATTTGAGACAGTTTGCAAGCGGTTGGACACTAATCACTTCATCGGTGACCGATCAGACGGGTAGACATGTTTGAATAATAATTATAACTTTATGTCAAATAATAATAATTAAAACTATGTAATTGAAGGTTAATACATTACGTATAAAAGCATAAAACCGTATAGTTTAGATGTGTGTGTTACAAAAAAAAAACTGTTTAGATGCGAACGAAATACACCTTGTTAGTAACGACAAAAAGGTGCCTTATCACTCTATTAGTCAATGTCTAAGATTTTGAGCTATTAGTTAATATACTATTAAGCATGGGATGGATCGGATATCCGGGGTATTTTAAGATATCCAGATTCTTATCAGGTGGATCCATGATTTTATTATTCTTATATGGATTTGAGATTCTCGGATATTCAGGTGTCGGATATCTTTCTAAACACTGTAATATCCGGTGGATATCCGGATCCGGATTTTTAAAATAAATAAAAAATAATATTAATATATATATAAAATACTAACAATGATTTAAAAATAAAAAAATGTATATAATATTTTTAATTATTTCTATGTCGTATTATAAAATTTATATATACTATTACAAAAATGAAAATATAATGAATAAAATTAGTTTTTATATTATATATATATATAAATTTTAAAATAATTACCAATAAAAATTACGGATCCGGATATCCGGACTAAAAAAATCAAGATATCCGGATCCGGATCCGGATCCGGTCTTGACGGATCCAACATTTTACTATCTGGATCCGGATTTTCGGAGCGGATCCGCGTCGGATCTCGGATCGAATCCGGATCTCGGATAATAAGTCTCATGCCTAAATACTATTAACCTCTCTACTAATTGTTTGACGAAACCACCATGGCCACCCACCGCTTAATCGGTCACGCACGGCCGCCGCGTTCGGACATGAGTTAAGAGTAGTTGTTGTAATTAATTACTCGACTGTCTGTACTCACCGCTTGTGGTCGGTCTATATCTAGTTTTAGAGCTTTTCTATTAATATAATAATTAATTAATAGACCTTATGTACTTGTTTGTTTGCTTTGCTTCATCCAGTTAGAAGCCACAAACTAAAGTTGTGGATATTTTCAGTAATGTTTAATTGGTGAACACATAAGAATAGCAGGACATTTTAAAGTGGAATCTTCTGTTTATGTGAAAGTAGGAATAAAATGAAATGTGGATGTCTAATCTTGGAGAATATGATTACTGACCATTTTATTATTCATTCACATTACATCTGAATTTTTAGAATATTTCTTTACTTTCTTATATGTAATGACTGTTATATATTTAAAACATTTACTACAATATTGCATTATTAAACAATACTGATTATATTGTCTTGAAAATAAATTACTCTTTATATATTTATGACATGTTAAGTGGTCACTGGGAAATTGCCACAGATACCAAATTCATAATAACATTTTTTTTATGTTTACACTAACCATTTTTATCATCGCTTTAATGAAGGTAAAAAACATTTATACACCTAGGGTTAACTCATCTAGACTTAGGATTTAGAGTTGAGAGATGAGTAGAGTTTTTGGAATGTGAAATATATATAATTTTTTAAAAATGGTTACAAACATAATTTTTGATTTTCAAAAAGAAAATTGAAAAAAAAATTGAATTTTTATTATAAAAAGTTCGAATTTGAAAAAATGTAATTCGAAAACATATTTTTTTATTTAAATAAATATTTATTATATATATATAAAACAAAAGTATAATAGTCTTTTGTCACTTAATGACTAAGATATTTTTGAAAATGTTTATTTAGTGTTGGTAAAGATAAATAATGGTACCATAAAAATGGTAAACATGATATTTTCCCATGGTTATTTCTTATCAGTTCAGAAAAATAAAATCCATTCACCTAAGCTGTCTTTTTGATATAAAATTTTAACATTTAAATTATAATGAGTATGTAATATATGTATAAACAAAATAATTAAATCTATTATTATTATAATATATTATGTTAAAATATGTTTCTGTTTTAGGATATAAAATATAAAACAGTTTAATCGGTTAATAATTTTTAATCTTGTAATACTAAATATAGTTAATCTGTTAATACTTAATATGTATAATTTGTTAAAATATTTTAAATGTTTAAATTATCAATTTTAAAATGACATAACATACATGCGGATAATCAGAATATATATATATACATATGGAGATTTCTCATTGTTTCTAAAATTAATCATTTGTTTATATAAAAATTATATCTAATTTCAAACTACTATGTATTAAGGGAAACAACTTATATTTATACGATCATCAAATATTATAGCGAACCAGTCACATACATATTCATTTTCTAACAATATGTTTTAAATTTTCATCAGTCCACTAGTATAACAAAATCCACTAAAAACCAATAATTACTTCATCATAATGCTCGAATATCCTTTATAATTTGTCTGATTTCCTATTTATTTTCATATAATAAAAAAAAGTTTTTTTTGTAACTTAAATAATACTTGTTGCACATGTGAGTGACGAAAACTAAGTCACACTAGATAAATAGAACTAATCTAAACCACACTAGGTAATTAGAAAAATGTCAATAAATGGGACGATAAATTCTTGGATTCACCTCCTAGGTTCATCAATCAATAGTGTTTGAGTATTTGATATTTGATATCTTTTAAAAAAGAAAACAAAATTGAATTTTCAAAGAAGATTATATTTTTAAAATAAAACAATAAAAATACATAAAAATAGTTACAAAAATATTGTTAAACCGTTAGCAAAATACTAAATCCTATACCCTAAATCCTAAACTCCAAACCCTAAATTATAAACCTTAAATCTTGGATAAACCTTAAACCATTGGAAAATTTTAAACCCTGAATCATATATTAAAAACTAAATCTTAATAACACTAAACCCTAAACCCTAATCACTAAACCCTAAACCCTTGGATAAACCCTGAACCCTTGGATAAATCATAAATTCTAAATAAAAAATATTTAAAATTAAACCCTAAAGTTTATGATTTACCCAAGGGTTTAGGGTTTAGTGATTAGGATTTAGGGTTTAGTGTTATTAAAATTTAGTTTTTAATGTATGATTTAGGGTTTAAGATATTCCAACGGTTTAGAGTTTATCCAAAGTTTAAGGCTTAACGTTTAGGGTTTAGGATTTAGGGTATAGGGTTTAGTATTTTGCTAAAGACTTAACAATATTAATTAATTTATTTTTTGTAACTATTTTTATGTAATTTTATTATTTTATTTTAAAAATATAATCTAATTCGGATATTTAATTTTATTTCTTTTTTAAAAAAAATATCAAATATCAAATATTCAAACACTATTGGTTGGTTCAGCCTAGGAGGTGAACCCAAGAATTTGACCATACCTTGATTATAAAACCCACCTCTCTGATCACATCCCAAAATGGCGAACTTTGCCTGATAGACCTCTTACAGAAAAAGAAAAAGAAAAATCATGGAGTCTTCTGTATCACAAACACTAAGTCAAGTATTAGATCCCACAACGGCTATTCTCATCGTCGTCTCACTTTTCATATTCATCGGCCTCATCACACGACGGCGAAGGTCTTACCCACCCGGTCCACGTGGTTGGCCCATCATAGGAAATATGTTAATGATGGACCAACTCACCCACCGTGGTTTAGCCAACTTAGCTAAAAAATATGGCGGCTTGTGCCATCTCCGCATGGGCTTCCTCCATATGTATGCCGTCTCATCACCTGATGTGGCTCGACAAGTCCTCCAAGTCCAAGACAGCATCTTCTCGAACCGGCCGGCAACGATAGCTATAAGCTATTTGACTTATGACCGAGCCGACATGGCGTTCGCTCACTACGGACCGTTTTGGAGACAGATGAGGAAAGTGTGTGTCATGAAGGTGTTTAGCCGTAAACGTGCGGAGTCATGGGCTTCTGTTCGAGATGAGGTGGACAAAATGATCCGGTCGGTATCTAGTAACGTTGGTAAGTTAGCTATGTGCGGTAAAATATGTAAAAAGTAAAAACAACAAACAATGTTTCTCTCTTTTATACGTATTTTAACAGCCATACCAAAAAAAATGTAGGTAAGTCTATAAACGTCGGGGAGCAAATTTTCGCCCTGACCCGAAACATAACTTACCGGGCAGCGTTCGGGTCAGCTTGCGAAAAGGGACAAGACGAGTTCATAAGAATCTTACAAGAGTTCTCTAAACTTTTTGGAGCCTTCAACGTAGCAGATTTCATACCATATTTCGGGTGGATCGATCCACAAGGGATAAACAAGCGGCTCGTGAAGGCCCGTAATGATCTAGACGGATTTATTGACGATATCATCGACGAACATATGAAGAAGAAAGAGAATCAAAACACTGTTGATGATGGATATGTTGGTGATACCGATATGGTTGATGATCTTCTTGCTTTTTACAGTGAAGAGGCCAAATTAGTGAGCGAGACGACGGATCTTCAGAATTCTATCAAACTTACCCGTGACAATATCAAAGCAATCATCATGGTAATTTCTTTTTCAAAAGACCACTAGGCACATTCGTTATTCTTAATGCGTCACACCATCGAACTTATCCATCAAACCACTAGATTCATATTTTTGTCTAAATGAGGATGGTAACTTTCTGTATTTACAAGTAGTCCATATGATATTAGAGATTTTGCGTAAGCATTAGGGGAAAATGACGTCATTTACTGATGGTAAAAACTCATAAAAATATAAAGTTTTAGAAAAGACCTAAAATACGAAACATGTAAAAAACACTTACAAAGGTAATATAAATCACACGTAAATATAATCTGACCGTCTTTGAGCTAACAATTTATTTCTGTTTACATTTTAAAATCTAATTTGAATTGATTTATTGAATTTAATAGGACGTCATGTTCGGAGGAACGGAAACGGTAGCGTCGGCAATAGAGTGGGCCTTAACGGAGTTATTACGGAGCCCAGAGGATCTAAAACGGGTCCAACAAGAACTCGCAGAAGTTGTCGGACTTGACCGACGTCTGGAAGAATCAGACATCGAGAAGTTGACTTTTCTGAAATGCACACTCAAAGAAACCCTAAGGCTACACCCACCGATCCCACTCCTCCTCCACGAAACCGCAGAGGACACTGAGATCGATGGTTACTTCGTTCCCAAGAGATCTCGCGTTATGATCAACGCGTTCGCGATTGGACGTGACCCTAAATCTTGGCCTGACGCCGAAACGTTTAGACCGTCGAGGTTTTTAGAACCGGGAGTAGCTGATTTTAAAGGAAGTAACTTCGAGTTTATACCATTCGGGTCGGGTCGTAGATCGTGCCCGGGTATGCAACTCGGGTTATACGCGCTTGAGTTAGCCGTTGCTCATATATTACACTGCTTCACATGGAAATTACCTGATGGGATGAAACCGAGCGAGCTAGACATGAACGACGTGTTTGGTCTCACGGCTCCTAAAGCCACTCGTCTTTTCGCCGTGCCTAGCACACGCCTGATTTGTGCTGTCTAAGTTATGGTTCGTAGCACGTGGCGGGTGTAAAACCAAACGAAGGGTTGGTATGGTTCTTGGAAAGAGTTTGAAAAGTCAAATGTAGCACTGAACATTTGTGGATGTTATTATATGTATGTATGTGTATCACGTGTGGTCTGGATGAAAACATAAATGGCTCTTTGTTTCGATTGTAACTGGTCAAATATAGTTTTTTTTTGTTTATCTACATTACCTTTGCATATTACGTAGGTAAACTATTAAGAGTATTGCATTCGTTAGAAATTTTATAACCTACCCACAAATTTCCATCACCATGAGTCTAAGACTTAAAAGAGTTTGGCAACCTGTAAAACCAAGTTAAAGCTCGATTTGTATTTTAAACCAGAAGTTAACCCGCGCTACGCGCAGAGTTATTTTGATTTTCAAATATTAACTATATAGCTATTCATTTGGATCTTGTATTCTGAACAACAACAAAATTTTGAATTGTATGTTTGAATGAATACATATTTACTTCGAAAAAACATAAAATTATATATATTTTTCATATAGATATTTGATAAAGTTTTTCATTTATTATATTGTATATTTACTTATTATTTAGTTTTTCTTATATTGTAGGGCAATTCTATCAAATAACATTTTTAAGTTTTTTCACAAAATAGCCATCAATAAAGAAAATGATCAAAATAGCCCATTTTAGTTTGAAAATTTTAATTTTAATTTTTAATTTTTTAAAATTTAAAACCATATCGTCAAAACTCCACTTCTTAACTCTAACCCTAAGTATATATTATTTAACCTTAGGATATAAATGTATTTTTACTCTTTAATAAAACTTCTTTTGGTCATTTTTCTTATTGAGGACTATTTTTGTGACAAAAATTTAAAAGGGTTATCTTAGGAAATTTTTCTATATTGTATATTTATTTATTCTAATTTTCTTACTTTTATATCAAATGGTAATATTACCGAGTTAAAACTCAATTTGTATTTAAAGTTTAGATATTGTTTTTTTTTATAACCGAGTGTTTTGGCTCCACCGTGGTGGTCCAGACTAGAGACCGAAGCGAGCAAGAACGCTGCCAGGACGTCACCATGTGGCTCATCGTGAACGGTCTTCGGTCTCGGGTACTGGGGAATCCGCATGTAAATTTTTTAGTGGCTGGGTTTCGAACCTAGGTGGCGGAACTCACAGCCGTGAGCCCTTTACCACCAGAGCTAGAAGCCACGGTTAAGTTTAGATATTGTTTGGTATAAGAATATGTCACTTCTCAATTTATATAACAAAATGTCTTTTGACGACAACTTTTATTAGTTTATTAGATAGTTATGTCTTTTCTTTTATATGAAATATATATGTCATTATCATAATTGGTGTATTAGAAGATGGTTTCTTAAAAGTAAGAAGTTCTGAAATTTGCGGTGAAACAACTGTATATAAAATAGTTGTAGAATTCTTCCTTTTCTTTTGAAAGCCTATTTGTTTTCTTGGTAGGATTAGATACGTAACATGATAGTACAATAACATGCACCTACCATTTACGTATGTGTTAATAACTTAATTCAAACACCATCGATGGTGCAATTTCTAGCTGAATATCAAAACTCATATCCAAATTATTCATTTGCTGAGAATGAGTTGCTCTAAAAATCCAAGCCAGGGATCAACTCCTCTCAACATAAAAATTTATTTAGCCAGTTCAAATAATGCCATATATTAAAAATTCAGTGAATCGCGACTACACTCACCCTGAAAAATTATATGCGTGTTAAAAGCCCAAATCACCTTCTAGTTATAAAACTATTCACTTATAAAATATTTACACATACAATAATTAGCTAGAAGTATTATAACAGCCATAATGCATCCCGTAGTTATTGAATTTATCATTGCATCTACCTTGGCGAAAGCAATAAATTGCAAATCACTCAAATACGTTAGATTTGTAGTAGATATACACACGTAGCACATTCATATTCACGTACGTATGTACCATACGTGGATTATCCAATATCACAAAATAATTGCATATATTATTTGCGGTATTGAATATTCTCTCCGTTTCATAATAAGTGTCATTTTAACATTTTTTTGTTATAAAAATAGTGTCATTTTACAATTTCGATGTAAATTATACTTATTTTCAGCTGAAAATTAATTGAAAACTGCATTGATTTTATAAATAATTTTATTATCTCAAATACTATTGGTCAGAGAAATATAATTGATAATAACTTACATATATTTCCGTTGCTTTCTTAATTTGTGTGAAAAATGTCAAAGTGACACTTATTCAGAAAGGGAGTATGTCCCAAGCAAAATATATAACACATACAGAAAATTTTCAAAAGATATTTAATGCTTGACATATATTTTTCGTGTGTGTTGGAAGCATAAGAAAATGACAATTTTACAGACGAGCAATGTGTTGGGAAGAGTTGAGTAGACATCGCCAAAATTAGCTCTAAGCCAAACGATTTAACATAAGGCTTAACTTTCTGTCACATCTTTGCAAAGAGGTTGGTTCGGGTAGGGTTTGTCTTGTCTTCTAGAGAAGACACTTCTCGACCCATCACCTATTCAAGTCAAACTGTTATAGCAATATACCAAAAACTGACATTTCGCTTAAATTTTAGCTTTTAAAAATCATTTTTCATAAATATTTTTACTTTTGATTGTAGGGAGTAGGGACAATTCAGTCAGGCGACCCCATTTCTTTTGATTGGTACTGGATAGTGGATACTTAATTAGATTGTTTTGAAATAAATGCAGTGATGAATGGATTGGAATAGATCCGTGAAACAGTTGAGGCCGTGAATGTAAAAAAAATATCTCGTGTTTTCTATAGTTACCATTGAATGTTTCTGATCACTTGGCTGGATCACGAGCGATGAAGAACATAACATGGACACCTTAATAAATGAGACAGAAGCGCTGTTTCAAAACATGTTACTAAACAACTGAGTATTTTTTTTAGTTATTTTACACAGTAACCAGATTAAAAGAGAAATTAACAGGACCTCAAAAGAAAAAAGTATCGAACTTCTTTCAGCCATAAATACAAACATCAGAATCCACATTTTCAATTTTCAGTTTTGACCTTTTTAGTAGAAAAGGAAACGGGCATGGTAGCTAAGAAAGACCAGCATGGTCAGAGAAAACGGTAAAAAGTGGTGGTAGATTCAGCACGACGACGTTTCGAAACAATAACAACGCATAAGTTGTCGTCTTTCGCCGGCGTTGAGGAACGTTCAAACAAAGCCGATGATAATTCACAAACAAACAAAATAAAAGAAACCCTTAATGTCTATGTACAGTATTAACTTTTTTTTGTTGACTGTAATTCAGAACAATATGTGAACATGATAAAAATAAATGCGAAGACAGAAGGTCGACCTATTATTTCTAATATCATATACGAATATTTTAGAATCTCACTTCGTTGATTTATAAATGGAATATAAACAATAAGAGGAGAGATCTAATGATTGTCAAATTTGGAGTCTGAATTGCTTACACAAAATCACTATACCTACGTTTTGTCGAATTCCGAGTTGCTAAGTAGTCCATATATAGATATGAGGAGTGACCTTCCACCATATTGTTCACATAGTTACCTGTAATGTTGAGATCGAGAGGTGAATGTATTATATACGTACGATTAATTAGCTCTCACGATTTTTTTCTATACTGATATCATCAAACCTTCTTACACCAATCTGAAAACTATTGTTGAACTTTCAATTGTTGTTTGACTGAAAGCGATCTGACACCCTTATTGAGAATAATTTGTTAAATATACACTCGAAAACGAATCTTATTTCATCATCTACTGAATGAATTATGCACTGTCATATGGTATATGACGAGAGAAAGGGATGGCAGAAAATACTTAAAATGGCTAAATATATTTAATTTCAACTGGTCCTCCATTTTCTTTTTTGATAAAAACTGGTCCTCCATTTTCAATCACTCGCAACTTCACTTCTGTTAAAAAGGAGAAGGTATTATACCACCGTTCTTTTCAATCTATGTATAAAAACATTGCACTTGTTTCCATCAACTCCAAAGGGTAAAACAAAAAAAAAACTTATAATTTTGGCTCGAGCGGCATGCCGGAATATAAAAAAATGTTGACAAAAATTAAAACCGGAAGGTAAATAGTTGCATGTCCACACGACAAGTTTTTGTCACGGAAACGCAAAATGAAGAAACAAATTTAAAGCAAACTCAATGAGTAGTCAATGGCTGAATTTATTACCATTAAATTATGATGATGGGAAGTTGGCAAATATTAGACTTTATTTGTTTGTTATTTTCTGTTTTCAAAGATGAATATTAAACGAAGATATTTTTAAAAAGATATTTTTTGTAGTTTTCTATATACTGTATTTTATTAGTTAATAATAAATACATTATGATTAGCAATACATTGAGATGAATTTATGGAATCAGTAATATTTTATTTATTGAGATTGCTAATCATAATGTGTTTATAACTAAAACTTTAATTTGATTTTATTATATGTAAAAACTGAAACTTTAACGGAAATTTTAGTAATTTAAAACATAGGGATAGTATTTATAACACATTAACCTGCTTCTAAAACTTATAACCAATAAATTAGTGTAGGTTCGGAAAAGAAAAGTTCAATTTTTATCTATTTTTTTTGTTTAATTTTGAGGATATCTTAAGTCCACGGATGGACTCTCACTCTGAGTATTTAAATGGGCCGTAAAATAGGTTTATATTTGTGTGGCCACAAAGTGAAGTACAGTGGGATGACTTAGAATTCGAGTTGCTTAAGGACATGCACAATGGGAATCCTTAAGTATGAGTCCTTAGGGAAAAAATAATTAAATAATCAGTGGATCCCACCAAAAGCTAAGGATTCAATCCTTAAAATTCCTAAATAAGGACTTTTTCTTAGTGAATCCTTGCACTATTTGCGGGTCCCCACGACTATGTGGCGGTCAGTGAATGGTCATTTAAAAAAAAAAAAATTCAAAATATCCAAAATTAATCCGAAATGTCCTTGTCGCTAAAGACTCTAATGAGTGTCAATGAGTCTCACCGTTGCGCAGAGCATGCTCTGAGAGTCTCATGGTCGGCGTAACACTAGACCACCGTTTCCTTTTGTTCATATTTTTGTAATACTTTTTGACCTTTTTTTTTAAGCATACCTTTTGTAATATTTTTTGACCTTTTCATAATAAAAGGAAGGGTACAAGAAAGTTCAATGAAGACATTGAATTATTCAGCACGAAGACGTTTCATACAAATAAATTACAAAACAGAAGCTCTCGTGTTTCGCCGGCGTCTAAAAATGTTGAGAAAACAAAGCCGACGACTACAAACAAACAGAAGACAACCTTAACTAATGTCTTACGTATACCGACTTTTTATTTTATTTTGTAAAGCTATTCAAACATGTAAAGTTTGGTAAAATGTGACACATATCTAATGCGGTTTAGTCGTTTAGAGAGTGTCTCGAAAACAGAGTAATAAGTGTCCATTTCAAGTCTATAGGATTTGCTGAGTTCTCCATGGATATGAAGAGTGACCTTCCGCCATATTGGTTACGTTACATCCACCTGTAAAACCTTGCATCCATACGATTTATGATTGAAACTTTACAATTATCGAAAACGATCTCATACCTTTTTCTCCCTCTTTTTTCTTTCTTTCTGATAACACCATTACTAAGTATTCACTCTATCAACTAATTTTATGGATAATATTGAAAGAGATGGCTTACATTCTCGACACCAGTGATGCAAATCAGTTGGACTAATCCATGGGAGAATAAACTGTGGAAACATAACGTTTAAGGATTAGAAAAATACTTACAAGTTAGGTAATGAATGTACCTAGCTCGAAATGCAACCAATCGTTTGTTAAATAAATATAAAAAGAACAAAACTCATCTAAGATTCGATTCAATGGATGTGACATATGTTTTGGCAGTATGGTAACTACTCATTTCCTTGCAGCAGTCATGAACTCTGTTATTTACAAGCCCTTTTTTTTGTAGCACTTCAGCTAGAAGTCTTCCAGCTTTATCCCCAACCTATTGGAATAAGATTGTAATACAGTAATAGGCACGGATTTATTTAGTGTTAAAAACTCAGAAGTTAAAAAAAAAAAAAAAAAAATCAGAATTAACAAAAAAAGTGACTCCGTTGCCGGGACTCGAACCCGGGTCTCTCGGGTGAGAGCCGAGTATCCTGACCAGCTAGACTACAACGGATTTGTGGACTAAAACATAATAAAACGTATCTAACAATTAACAATAGCTAAGACACCAATCTAGAACAAAACACGCATTCACTATACTTGACTCGTTACTCTACCCTTGAACTTATCTTCCGTGCATGAAACTACAGCAGAAGTTTCATATAAAAAAGGTTCAAAACGTACATAGTAAGGAGGCTAAAGTTACATAGATTACAAGTTTGGAACATCCATATGATGTTTTATTTGAACAGAAACGTGAGCGTGTGAGGTGTGTGACTCTACATGGAACTCCTAAGCACTCCACGACACTCAGAGAGCCACAAGTCGATGTGTTCTATTATATGTTGCCTCACTTTGTTCACCGCATCTGGTGAACTGCAGTTCTTGGAATCACCTAAAAATAAGAAAAAATTTGTTTCATTACTACTTGTCTATACAGTTCAGATGCTGGTAATATATATACCTTCAATGATCATTGGAGACTGAGGACATCCACGAAGGTCACTTCCATGACCACAGTTGTGACAATTCACAATGTAAGAAGGCACTGTGTCATCAAACATTAACTTGTTAAATTTTTTTACAGAGAATATTTGTCTGAAAGTAAATGGATGCTTACAGTCAGGAGATGAGGTCTGTTTGGACGCATGACGCCATGGATCTTGTGACCCATTAGTGAATACGATTTTAGTAGCTGCAATTTTATCACCACCATAGTACAGGTTCGTTGCATCCACTTCAGGGTAAACACCTTTCCCAAACAAACTCTTGCACAGGTCCAAATGATACCTATACAACACACCTGTAAGCATGATGGTAAAATGAAACAAAGCATGTTTTTACTTACTCTGTATTGATTTGGTGAGAGCGGATGCTATCGTTCGCAGGAGCCACCTGGAAGTACGCAACTTCAGTGCAAGTTTGGAACCACCAAAGCCGATCTGCACTCTCTGGGGTGATCCTAGTGTCTAGCAGATGTTTTCTGCTATATGTTTTAGAGCTTAACCCAAAAACTTCTACACAGTACTCCCTAACATACTTAGCATATGCTTCCTGCACTTGCACACACACAAGAGCAATCTATTAGCAAACAAAGACTGTAGTCAGTGTGAGTTCTTCTTCCAGTGTTGATATATGTTACCACTAAATCACTGCCGTTCTTTTTAGCTTCAACGAGAGGGACACATAGTTTATCTGGATTTCCATATTGAACCTGCCAAAAATCTTGAAGATAAAATATCTAAAAGTAGAAAGAAAAATGAGTATCTATATCCTTACTGCAACAACTTGTGCATCCGCTATCAAGTACAAGAAATCAGCATCAACATCAAGCTGCATATATCAGAAACTTCATTAGATTCTAGAGAGGCTTCTTATTTCCATAACAGAAACAGAAACAAGAAAGCTAAACCTCGGTGGCATTGAAGAGAGCTTTCATAGCCTTATTGTTTACTTTAAGCCCTAGCTCCACGAGTTTGTTAATCTCCTGTAATACAGGTTTGCATTCCGGTCCAACTGACTCACCTATCTGCTCCAACAAGACACACAACAAAACTTGATTCCATCAGTAACTAAACTCTTTACATGAAAAATACATAAGGAACAAAGGTTTGACCTGTTGATCATATTCAAAGTATTCGTAGACAGCACGAACAACTGCGGAGCTAGCGAGGCTTCCACATGTTAGATGAGGGAATTTTAGGCGGAACCAAGCACTCAATGCTCCAGAGTAAGACGCCCCGAAGAAGAACCAAGGATTATCAACTTTGCCACTTCTATTTAGCTTAACATTCAAAGAGTCCTGCATCCACACAAACAAATTTCATATACTACATGCCCACTGATCTAGGCCTGAGCGTTTTTACCCCAAACGAAAGTCCCCAAACCGATGTCCTGACCTTAACCAGAACAGAAAAAACCGAAATCCGATCTGAACCGTTATAAAAAAATCCAACCCAGACTTGAGAGCTATGTGCTTTCGGGTTCGAGTACAACCGAACAGAAATCCGATCTAGGATCCAAAAATATCCCAAATTTAGTTAAATAAGTTAATCTTTTTATATAAGTATAAGGTAATTTTAACTAGTTTAAATTAGATTTTTGAAAAATTTATATATTTTGAGTATTTTTTGGTCAATTTTGATTATTTTTTCAAATATGTTTTGACGATGTCAGACATTAGTTATAACCCGATCTGAACCAAACCCGGAAAGAACCGAACCAAATCCGATCATCCCAAAGTTAGTAAAAACCCAAATGAGACTATGAGCATAGTACCGAAAATCCAAAATTTCTAACCGAATCCGAACTCCGAACGCCCAAGCCTACACTGAACTATAAACGCAGCTTCTAGAACATTACAGAAACAGCAAAGAAGGCTTGCCTGGTAATATTCACGGAAAGCAGCTAAATCGGAAAGGGCCTGTTTAGAAGAAAGATACTTAAGATTCTCAGTGGCTAATGAGTTAAAAGGTGAGCTCTTTCCGTAGTAACGATGCTCAAGTGAAACAACGCCTGCTTCAAACTTCTTCGCCAACACCTAAAAGAAACAATGTTTGTTATTACAAAAATTCAGAAACTATCTTCTTCCATCAAATCAAAATGAGAAGGAACCATTCATACACTTAAGTAGTCATTTGGGATTCCATTGCAAGGGCCTTCACCGCAGATCATCAGAAAGATAGGTCCATCCGAAACTCGTAAATGGTCTAGATATTCATAGTATCTCTGTCCGAATTTGCGATGGTCCTGAGGACACAAAAAAAAAAACAGACAGAATCAAATAAAAAGTTTCCACCTTTAACCAAATCGAAGAATCTTGATTTTACATAGGGAGAGAAGTGGTCGAGGGTTTGATTGAACCAGAGCTCATCTCTCGTCAAGTACTTGCCGCTTGCGGACAAACCATGAGATATCCTACGAGGCTGTAGTAATCCATGGGACAAGCTCGTATACGACAACAGCACAGTGAATGTCGTGAGTAAAGCATAGCCGATCGCCGTCGTCATTTCTCGCCGTGAAAATTCGATCGCCGTTTAAGTTCAGAGCAAACGGACAACAACGGAAAAAAAATTACAGCTCGGTAATGATTGGACAGAGTCGGAACTGATAAGTTTTGGTCAAAAAGTCAAATACTCTCAAAACAGACCGTCTAATGGGCCCAATACTGGGCCGAATCTCAGACATCATTTAAAAATCCATCAGGCCATAATGACAGATTTAGCCCATCAATCACATTATTGGCAAGAGTAACAAACTGATGTAGTAGAGAAAAAGGGAAAACCATTATTAACAAATGGTCTAATACTAATGTTGTTTTCTGATGGTAACGTATAATTACTTTTAACCCACACATCATTTGAAATCAATATACATTTGATTATATATCATTCACTTTTTACAATTAGCTTAATCATCCTAATATCAAAACCTATCTGGTTCATATGAGGAATTGCGATGAACACCGAAGTGTTTGCTGTTTGTCAAATCCATCAATGACATTTTAGCTTTTACTATATTCTCGTATATTATAATTACTCACATTCAGACTATTACAGCACATTAATTCTTATCATCATATATAATGATCAATCATCGTCTCTTCTTATTCACGACTTCAAGATTTAGTCTATTATTGGATATTTCGAAATCGTACAAGCATATCATTCAACTAGTACCGTCAGCCATAGTTGATCATCAGTGATATGCTTGCATCAGACTATTAACAAAATCGATAAAATGACAAAAAAAGAAACACGCTAGTCTTATCGGCAATTTTTGTTGTTGTTGGTATTAAAACTATGTGTTTCTAAATAATATAAAATTAGCCGAACCCTAATACATTTGTTCTATCATCCTTTTCTGAAGGTGAAGCGTACATGTTCGGATATTTTTAATCTATCGCATATTTATAATGGAAGATAATATATATCTATAAAGTGTGATAAATGATCATATATATGAATATACTAAGGAAGTTAACCATTAAAGTAATTTTTTCTAATTTTTTGGAAAATATGAATTTTATCAAATGTGTTAGTATAGATTTAATTTGAGAAATCGACCAAAAAAACACTGAACTTTGAGGGAATTGCCAAAAGAAACCTGGACATATGGGCTAGCCAATAAAATCCTGAACTTTTGTTGACTTTTCGGGTTTATTAAGAAACTTACGATTGACTGACCAGATAAACACACCGTTAACCGAGTTAACTGTTAATTAAGCGGACGTTAACTTTGGGTGTTAAAGTATACGACGTCGTTTCATCACTTTGTCTGATTAAAGACAAACGACGTCGTTTATATAGCTGTGTTATTAAAAATATGTGTTTCCAACGGCTCGAACTCGTGTCCTCGGGTTTAATGGTAGGGGTTTTTGCCACTGAGCTAGTGGACTTTGCAATGGATATACGAACACAATTTCTTTTATTCTTCGAATCCGAGTTAAAGACAAATTAATGAAACGACGCGTTTTACATTAACTTTTTTTATTAAAAAGATGGGGTTCCATCGACTCGAACTCTTGCACTCGGGTTTAATGGTAGGGGTTTTTGCCACTGAGCTAGTGGACTTTGCAATGGATATACGAACACAGTTTCTTTTATTCTCTTTGAATCCGAGTTAAATGAATCAAAAAGAAACGACGGCGTTTTCTCGTCCGATTGGTATAAACCCTAAATGGGCGAAATCATAAATCCAGTTCGCGATTCAAGCTCGATTCTCTTCGATTTCGTCCTTAAGAATCTCGATTCTCATCTCTCCTTCTTCGAGTATCGCATGATGAGTTCGGGTTGTGAGGATTCGTCTGTGAATACGATGGGAATTCGTGGTATCCCGGAGCAATGCGGATGTGGTCGAAGAACTGGGATATACACATCAAAAACGAAGGTCAATCCAGGAAGAACTTTCTTTAGATGCCCAACGTTTCAAAATGTAAGTGTTTAATTTGATTGTGTTTAAGAAAGAACATAAGATTCAATGGCTAGGTAGTCAGTGAGAAATTGTTTGAATATAAAGATTGTGTTCATGATTTGTGTCTAGGATCACTTGTATAAATGGGTAGATGAAGCTGTCTACGAAGAGGTTCAAGATGCATTGCCAAAAGTGAATGCTTTGCATCAGATGTTATGAAAATTAAAATGGAGATCGAAAGCATGAAAACCGTGGAGGAAGACTTGAAAGAAGATGTCAGGAAGGCGAGCAATGAACTTAAGAAGCTGAATGTGATCATGAAAGTGGGTTTTTCGGTGGTTTGTTTAGGCGTTGTGATATGTCTTGTGTTGATCATGTTTGACAAGCAGATGGGTTGTCTATGAATAGCTACTAGGAGACTGTTTATGTAAGGCTATGTTTATGTAAGAATCATGGTTCATGTAAGGCTATGTTTTAAGACAATGTTTCAGTAATGTTTATGTTTTACTTCTTGATTGTTTATAGAAGGACAAATGAACACACCAATGAACAGACCATCAAGATAAACAACATGATGAAAACACAAAGATAATAACCAACACTATCTTCATTGAGAGTTTCAAATTAAACAGCAGGAAGAGAAGAAAGAAAAGGTAGTTCTTGTTCCAAAAGCATTCAGACAGAGACATCATCATAAACAACAGACAAACGAAAGCATTCAGACAGAGACCATCATAAACAACACACAAGCATCTAAAAAACCATCTTCCCCACGATGCTGTCTGTGATGCTTCAGCTGGTGAGGAATGACCTTCTGAAGATTGAGGAACTTCCCATGGTGATGCTTGAGCTTGTGAGGATTGATTTTGTGAGGTTTGAGCTTCTGAGGATTGAGCTTGTGACTCGCCAAAGTGTAGTCCCTGCAACATATAAATGAATTGTTAGACACATTACCGAGAGCTAAAAAACAATGAGATAGAAACTAAGACCCTAACCTGATATTTCCTTGGTCTGCCTCTTGGTTTCTTAGGTGGGCTCCACAACAAAGCCTTCCGACATGTATTCTTGTAGTGCCCTTCTTCTTTACAATTAGAGCATGTCATTACCCTGTTCGCACGACTCACTTGGTAGTAGACACTGTCTCATTGGTTCCCTTCTTTCGATCATGGTTTTTAGCCCTACCAGGCTTGCCATTTCGATTAGGTGGTGGAATCACACTAATCTATTGGTCCGAGGCCACTCTATCATCCCATTTACAGGTCTGATCCCAAAACTGTAGGTTTCACGCCACTTAGAGGTTGTGTAGAAAGGAGCAACAAATTCAGAGAGTTTTCTTCCCACGCCAAGGATGACCTTAGCAGCATGGATGCATGGAATACCATTCATTTGCCAGCTTCGACATGCACAAGTCTCATTCTCCAATTCACCACATATGACTGGTCTCTATCTTCCACCTCAGTCTCTGGCCCAATTGCCCAACGCAGACTACATTCTTTTGACTTCTTCTCAACCCTGTCTAACTCTTTATGTGTCTTCGGGGTGAACCTAGTCTTCCTGTCCTTAGCCATCTTAGACCTATTGTAGTTCCTAGTCATACATTGCGCTTATCCCTCTAACAGTCTAGCAGAGGTTTTCTTCCTAGCTCCCTGATGGTCTTGTTGAAGGACTCACACAAGTTTGTTCAGATATCATTGCAGTAGGAGCCTATCTTGAAGAAAGCTCTAGACCAAGTCTCTGGCTTTGTCTTTATCAGAGATGCATGTGCGCGCCAGGATCATAGTTCTTAAGCTCGTCCATGTTTTAGTTGAACATACCACGGAGTGTAGCTCCTTGCAATGAACCAGAAGAACCTCTGTAACCTTAGATCTTTCCACCTTTCCTCCAGTTCTCGTAGATATGGCGACACACTGTCTATGTTCAGCTTCTGGAAGGAGGTATGAACTGCCTTCACTATCCCTACAAGATCAGAAAAAAAAAAGAAATCAGAAACAAGAATCAAACATTCATTGAGTATCATGAAAGCAAAGT
Organism: Brassica napus; assembly: GCF_020379485.1. Classification (NCBI taxonomy): domain Eukaryota; kingdom Viridiplantae; phylum Streptophyta; class Magnoliopsida; order Brassicales; family Brassicaceae; genus Brassica; species Brassica napus. The sequence continues at coordinate 53,784,619 of NC_063450.1, read as the reverse complement.
GTTTACCTTTTGTTTGTCAGACATTATAACAAAGTCGTTCCCATTTTCCAATCCCAAATCCAAGGCCAAACGCTTCACAACCATCCCAGTTTGTATCATTCTCTATCTCCACTACAGCCACAAGCAATAGGGACAATCCTATTGTCTCCATCTCTTCCAACCGCAGCCAACAACTGTCCCTTGATGTCCATTTCAAAAGGCTCCATCTAAGCCATAACAGGCCTACAAGTCTTCTTCCATGCTTCCTTTTGTGCTTGGACAAAACACATGTAGAGTCTGTAGAACCGCTGCTTGCTCCAACCGTGGCCATGGTAGGCTCTCATTTCCATGGTTGATCCCGGATTGCAGCCTCATATCTCTGCGTTGGTAATCCAGATTTTATCAAATGCTCCTCCTGGGTCTTCCTCCTTCTTTCATCCACCTTA